>NC_061795.1:47250879-47550879 GCF_021462225.1 Girardinichthys multiradiatus | reverse complement strand
TCCATATAGAAATTAAATCGGACCAAAATGTTCCTGTAAATTTCGTCTATGGTAAGACCATCGTAAGACTACACTTCAAACCGGTGATATCACAACGTAGCCTGAGATAAATTTTATTTGTATAAACTATTCCAGAGATATGTATATAACCTCTAAGACTGATTGATTATCATTCATATTACCCTGGTCCTTCAACACTGCATCAAGCAGGCAAGAGAGAACATGGCACAGCTAAGTCTGAGACGTGATCCAAATCGCTTTGTAAATTACTATGTAAGTCAATCAGGCGGTAATCTGCCAGGGTTTTATGGGGCCCCGGTCATGTACGGACGCGGAATTGGATCATTATTTTCAAAATTATTTCGCTTCGTATCCCCTCTGGTTAAGAAAAGGATTTGCTATTGCAAAACCCCATCTTAAAACGGCTGCATCAAATATCGCTTCGGATGTCATCGGTAGAGCCGTGAGTAAAATGAGTGGTTCTACACACACCGAAGGTCAAGAAGGTTCAGGAATTATGATTTTATCCAAAAGACCCAGAACAAGACCCCCTGGTGATCGTTTAAGGACAGTTAAAAAACAACGACAAACGCGAAAAAGGAGATCAGTTGGAGCTGACAAACGAAGAGGAAGGAAGTCATCCGCATGTTTTGATATATTTAAATAATGGCTCTTTTACATAACAAATAATCAGAGTGCACGCTGGCAGAGTTGGACTTATTTTCTGCCCCGATGACGCAGCTATCGATTGAAGATAAAATTTACACCGAGATCCAGCCTTTATCAGCAATCACCGATGGAGGCCCGATCGAGTTTTTCATTCCGGGAGACGGAGAAAAGTATCTAGATCTCAACGATACGCTGTTGCATCTCAGAGTGAAAATTACCAACGAGGATGGAACAAACCTGCCGGATGATGCACCTGTAGGGCTCATCAACTACTCGTTAAACACCATCTTCAGTCAGTGTGACGTCACTCTCGGAGATCGATTGATTTCACAATCCAGCGCTACACATCCATACAGAGCCATGATTGAGACATTGTTAAACTTTTCTGAGGATTCTTTAAAAAGTCAGTTTAGCTCTGGTCTTTTTTATAAAGACACTGTAGGGGCTCTGAACTCTATTGTTACAACTAACGGCCCTAACCAAGGTCTTAACAGCAGAGCAGGCTTTACGGAAAATTCCAGGGAGGTACATCTCCTAGGCCCCCTGCATGCAGACATATTTTTCTGTGAAAGACTTCTTTTAAACTCTGTTGACCTCAAAATTAAACTTACAAGAGCCAACGATGCCTTTTGTCTCATGGCCGCAAGAGACTCTACTTTCAAACTCAGGATATTAGGAGCATCTCTTTTTATCAAAAAAGTTACTGTCTCTCCAGCTGTACGACTGGGTCACACTACAGCTTTAATGAAAGCAAATGCTCTGTATCCACTTTCACGTGTGAATGTAAAAACATAGTCCATCCCTGAAAATTCAAGGGTATGCAACCAAGAGAATCTTTTCTTAGGCATCTTTCCCAAGTATGTGGTGATTGCGTTACTGGATCATGACGCTTTTACAGGAACACGCAATCTCAATCCGTTTGACTTTAATCATTTTGATATGGAATATTTAGCTTTGTGTAAGGATGGCAGACAAATTCCAGGCCTTCCAGCCAAATTTTAACCAAGGTCATTCAGTGAGAGAGTATTACAACTTGTTTACAGCTACAGGACGACATCTAAAAGATCTTCCGCTGAGTATAACACGTCAGGAATTTAATCAAGGATACTCTCTATTCACATTTAATCTTAACCCGGGTGAGGACACAGATGCTCTATCTCCAGTTTCCAGTGGGAATTTAAGACTGGAAATGCGTTTCAGAAACCCGTTGCCTCATACCACCACGCTGATCATCTACGCTTGTTATGACTCTATTTTAGAGATTGATTCAAAGAGGCGTGTGCTGGTGGATTATTATTAATCTAGTCAGACATGAATAATCATGAAATTGAGAACATACTGCATCATCTGCTGGGAGATTTGTTTTGCGGTGTGTGGCCGTGCGACCAGCTCCCGCTGCTAGCTGACAAATTCCCAGGGCCGGCCTACTTTATTGTGAACACACATCCTTCACACATGCCTGGAGAACACTGGCTAGCTCTGACTTTGGATGAGAATGGTCAATCCAGCTTTTTTGACTCTTATGGATTCTCTCCGGATTTCGAGTTCTACCCGTCAAGCATCGTAACATTTTTAGAAGACAGATCCTCAAAAATATTGTATCATAATAATCAGCTTCAAAACACTCTGTCCACTGTGTGCGGTCACCATTGCATTTTTTATCTATGTCATAGAGCGTGCGGATTATCAATGCAGCAAGTGTTGTCGAAATACACCGGAGATGTGATTAAGAATGATTTAATGGTATCTAACTTTGTGAAAAAATATCAGAAATGTGTCATTAATCAAAGTTGTACATTTTATACTCACGGAACATGCTCTTTGGAGATGTTTCTGGATTGTTATGGAATTTAAATTGTCTTTTTTTTTTTCCATTGTTTGTTTTTTCTTATGATATAATATTTGTGTAATGACATCATATGTTAGTGTGTGAAGTAGAGAATGAAGCTAGACTTAAAAATATAATCAATACATATTTTATTGAATAAAAGAAATAGGCTACATGTTTCATTTTCTTATAACGGTTTATCCGTAACAACCTGATCCTTAGGGGCCTCGTCCTGCCCTGGGCCTTGTTTTTCTTGGGACCGCTCATGTTCAGGAACCTCTGTGTCACGCTGCAGCGTTAAACTTACCCGCTGTTCTTCTTTCACACCTTGCTTGAGTAGAGTCAGATACCTCTGGAAAAGTGCATCATATTTCTTGATTTTTTCATAAGAAGTCAAACCGGGCTCATTTATTATCGCTCTCATTTCAGCATCCAAATTCTCCTCCGCCGTCTGTCTGATGGACGTGTCTGACTGGGTCAGACGCTTGAATTGATGAGGGGAAATGAGAAACATCTTCTGCGATGTTCTGAGAGACATTTTCTCCTGATTATACCACCCACTAGATCACCTATCAAGGGAGCAAGAGCCGTTAAGATGGGGAGAATAAAACCACCTCGTTGCCTTTTGAGAGCCAGCTGTTTAGTTTTTATTCCGTTTTTCTTATCACCCAACAATCTGATGATATTTCTTTGTTTCTTCAATTGTCGGTGTTGAGAGGGTGATAGTTTAATGTTACCTTTTAGGATATTCAGAGCAATCTCGCACAGAGCCTGAAGAAAGTCGGGAGAGCAGTGTGCAAGAATATTTTTGCGCTTCTGCGGGGTAGCCTGGTACAATGCTCTGAATAATGGTACATTCCTTTTTATACGTGCAGACATGATGACTTACTTTGTTCTGGGCACATTCTCAATCTGAAATGTTCTGGGCAGGTAGGCGTAAAATCGATGATTAAATATCCATGAGTTTCTCTCGTCGCATCTTCAAAACTCTCCAAGAAGAGACCCTTTTGAGATGGAAACATTTGACGGGCCAGTATATTCAGCTGCAGCTTATCTCTCGGGTTTTTAAACAACACCATATAATTACAGTTCAAACTAATAGTGCGACTGAACTTTCCCTGATGAAAAACATTCTGAGTCAACATCATAACACTCATATTACGATGGTGACGAAACTGGGTAAAGACCTTCATCACGTTTTCATCATCTGAGGCTTGAGCGATAACATCGTCTAGAATAATCAGATGATTCTGATCAGGAGGAAACAGGTTTTCATCTTCAAAAGAATGAGGCAATCCTTCCACAAATTTTATATTTTTATTCATCTTCTGCAATTCAGCATACATGGATTGAAAAGAAGTGTAAATCCACACAATATTTTCTGGAACAACATCCATGACATGGTTACAGTTCTGCAAAACACTTTTTACAAAAAAGGTTTTTCCACAACCACTGGGTCCTATTATTATACATGAGAAAGGTGCTCTAAATCTAGGATCAAAATCAACCTCCTGTAAATTGGCAGATTGCAACATTTTTATTTTATCTTTCTTCTTCTTCTTCTTATGCTCTAATAACCGAAAGGCAGAGTTGTCCCGTCAGAAAAAAGGCATCTCTTGTCATACACCAACCGAAACCTTTTAACAAATGCAGCATTTCTTAAGAGGAATCTCTTTTTATCCCTCCTGATCATGTGCTGAGGGATTTCAATGACACCCTCAGTTGACCCCTGTAAGTAGCCCTGGACCAGCCCTTTGATGCTGTCCAAATTGACCCTCTCGCTGCATTCATGCGTCTGAGTGATACCATTAGCACGTATCACTAGCTTTTTCTGGTTTTTGGTTTGATATGCATAACTCTTGGGTCCTGTTGATGCAAACTCCAAAATGCTGTCTCCTGCGAGCTCGTCAGTAAGATCACCCAGATAATTCCCCAACTCCAGAGGAGTTTCACCACTTTTTGTCACATAAATCAAACTGTCTGTGTCAATATAAATCAATCTGTCCTGCAATTGCTCCATGCTGCTGGGAAGTTTTAAACGCGCATAAGCGGTGGTGAATGCTGCAATAAAGACATTGTTTACCTTGCTTGGGGGAGAGATGACAAGTTTGCTGTAGTCCCACTGCACTACACACATTTCAGGGTTGAAGAAATGGAAGTAGTTAACCCTGTATTTACTCGAGAACATGAAGCTGAAAAACTCATCAGGGTTAGTGATGACTGTGGTCTGAGACAGATCACTTCGCTGCACAAACTTTCCCCAAAAGCTGTTTAAGCACAGTTTCGCTACCTGTCTTTTGGCAGGGTTCACCTCGATTTTCTCAGGGTCTAATTGGATGCCCTGATGAAGTTTGTAGTCTGCGACATACTTCGACCTGCTCTCCTCATCCACCGCTTCAGATGGGTAGCCTGAAGCCTCCTGCTTACCCTTTAAAAAGCAGTGAATGTAACCTTTAAAGATTGTGTCGCTGGTCTTCTCAAAATGCCAAACTTCAGTGATTTTAGCTAGGCTATAACCACACTGTAACGCTTTACAAAACTCTACACTCACCCACACACCTGTCAGAGCTCTGTCCTCATCATTATGCCTGCAGGGACCTGACTGGTTATTTATTTCAGCACATGTGCGGCAGAGAGTAAACACCAGTTTACCTTGGGATGTTCTGTAAGGCAAAACAGGGAAAAAGAGCCCTCGTGGGGGGTAGACCACAGCTCTGATGAGGCCAAAGTAGCTGCTGGGGTCATCAAAATCTTTGTAAATGATGGTGGGGTGCCCGAGGGGAAAGACGCAGCTAGCATTTACATAGGGGTACAGAGATGTGTAATCCACATAGTGTACAGTTTCACCTGCCCCCGCTGTGTACCTCAACCTCATAGGGCAGGTGCGTCCACCATACAGAGCATCTCGGGGTGATAGCGGTTCGAGTGCATTAACTTTCTCAAGAAAGCTGATCACCCCTGGGTCTGATTTTTTCATTTCAGTCCACTCATGCTCCCAGATAACCTCGAGACGAAGACCGTACACAGTTTGGAGCACCTTGCTTCTCTCAACAGTGGCTGCGTAAAACTGTTCAAATGCGACCCCTCTCAACGGACATTTGTCATGAGGCATGTAACACTTTTCACAGCCATGGAAAAAACAGCCGTAAAATTCAAACGCAACTTTGACAGCGTTAATCTCTGCATACCCATCCACAGAATATGGACCAATTTTCTTTTCCCCCATGTTTAATGCATGTTCGATGTCAATTTTTCTGCTGTCTGAAATCCAGCCAAGCCATTGAATGGACGTGCTGGAAAACGTCTTACTACTACGCCTGTAGTCCAGAGGTGAGGGGATGGCCAAAGTTTTAGGAGGAAGGAAATTGGTTACAAAAACCTTCATGCAGGCTGAGGCTATCGTGATGCATTTAAGCGGATCCACACTTGTCTCCTTAAAGAACTCATCCCTGAATTTAACACAACCTTGATAAAGAATGTCCACATCATTTTTACAATAACGAAGAGCTTCCTTCTCAAAGTCAAAGACCCCTTTGCTCGCTTCTCTGTACCAGCTGCTAAACACCTGTTGTTCTTGAAGGCTCATGCGTTCTACAGCGTAGCAGGATGGAGGAGGAAAAGACCCCACATACTGGAGATGTTGCTCAGACGAGAATAGGTGGGGGAAAAAACCTTTGGTCTTATCACTAAAACCTAATGCTTTCGGCATCGCACTAAGCTTCATACACATGAAGGACAGACTATCAATGTATTTTAACCTGTAATCAGGGTCGGTTAAACAGAGAACTTTACTTCCCTGCATGATGAGATGAGGTTTAATGCCTAACTGCAGCATAGCTGTGAGAATCAGGTAGCTATCATACCCACGTGCGTTATGAGCTATTAAGGTAAAGCCTCTGTACATCGGTCTCCTGAAATGGAGAAGAAATGTTTGGGTGCAATTCAATCCATAAGCATGCCATTCCTCACCTTTCAGCGTTTTAACACAGACCAGATAGGGGATGTGCACACCGTTCTCGTCGATGAAGCATTCAAAATCATAAAAAACCAGTTTATCATCTAACTGATTACAGGCTTGGGCGGTTTGAATGTAACACAGATGACCATCGCACGTCACATCTAAATCAGGAGGTATATTCTCACCACAAATACGGCATTTTACATTACACACGTGTGGTTTATCCTGCTTGCTGATTGGAATAACGTATATCCTTTTGCACACCTTGCACAGTTTTACCAACTCACAGTCACTCATAGGCCTGTCAGCACTAGGTCTTTTGCGAGGTTCCCTGTGTCTACTGAAACAAGAAGAGTTACGACAGATTCTGTGACAACCTGCACAGGCGACAGGTTCGTTAATTTCACGCATACACTGGTATGAGTGACACACCGGGCAATAGCCTTCACAATGGTGTGTGTCTGGCTTTTCATAGCTCCCGTAACAATATGCACAGATGTATCTCGATCCTATAAAACCCTTGAGATTTTTTATCCCATAGTAGTGACCTTGAAATAACAGCAGAAAGAGAGGGTTTGATCGATCAGGGAAACTGGTCTCAAATTTACACAGAGCTGCAGAGTCTGTAACGGTTCTGTGAAACACTACAATGTTTCTCTTTAGAATGTTTTCAAATTTACCAATGTCGCTGAAAGTTACTGCTGTCTGATCATCTAAACCAGCCCTGTGTTGCCACTCCCTCCACAGCTCTAAAGCCTGATTATCAGTAAGGTTAGAGTCAGAGACGTGTGCAAGACTTATGGCAAAGCATAACTGATTACTGGTATTATCTACAATATACAGGTGACTTATTAATCAATTCACAGTCTGACGTTCCTTTAACCTTACGTTTTGACCCTCCTGCAGGGTCATTAACTACCTGTAGAACAAATTCCAGGTTATTATCTGCAGGCATTTCAGCATTGGACTGTACTAACTCATCCAGAAAATTCTCAAAAGCAGGCAGAATCATATTCCCATCATCGTTAACGGTAAACGTGACGTTACGGTTCAGATTTTCCCCGACTAATTCTAGCTGCACAACATCGTTACGTCTGGCTAACGATCTTGCAGTATCGGCTAATTCAGTGAGAATATGCATGATGTTTATATAGATTGTAGCAAGATCAGGAACATGACCAGGGCAGGGAGGCGGGATGGTAAAAGGTCTCCTTATTTCAATGTTATTAAAACGTTCACGTTCAACAGTCACAGGAGAATCTCCCTCAATCTGATCAGGGTTGACTGCAACCTCTGGATTTAAATTGCCGCCATGCTGCCCAGTATGATCAGCGGCGTGTGACGTTGAAGGAATTTGTAAGTCAGCTGATTCATTTTGCTGAATGCTGGATGGAGATGGTGTTCTATTTAAATCGTCAACAGCCTGTTCTAATGAGCTTAAAAAGTCACCATACAGATTTTGATTTATTACATTTTCACTGTTAGCAGGAGATGCATTTAACCCGATGTTATCTGCCACATCAGCATTAACAGGAATTTCATTAAGATGAGCAACAACATTCCTTATCTCATTCAGCGCATGTGTGATCTGGCTTTCCATATTAACATCAGAAGAAGAAGAAGACCCAGGGATCAGTTTAAATTACCTTGATATCAGCGCAATGTTTCACTAACAATGTCTGACATGCTGCCAGAAGCGTTAAACATGATGCTTTATTACAACGGTCACGTAAGGATAGGGGAACTCTCTGTCTGCGCTGTTGCTGTCCAGGTCTCGATGAAATCTGCTCCACCATCAACGTTGCCTCTGGAAAGATAAAGAAAAAAAATAAATCAATGAAATATGCGAATTAATTCAGTAGGTAAATGAGTATAAGAAGAATTAAACTTACCATTCAATAAACCTTTAACAAGCCTTGCCCTGGTATAAAGAGCACAGAGTCGCCGTCTTTTCCTCAATTTAAGATATTCTGTGAAACAAAATAAAGTTACCTTACAATGCAGGTCTTTTGAAAAAAAAAAATCTTGTTTCTGTGAAGATTTGAATATAACTATAACTTACGGGGTATTTGAACGGTTCCGGGCGGTTCCAACTCTTCCTGCACTGAACTGCTACAGTTCTGCTGAATGTTATCCAGGCTTGGGTTCTGGATTAAATCATTCGATATATCTGTAAAATATTTTATCAGGGGTTAAAACAAGTCTGCAATATCGCATAGACCTGTGAAAACATATGCTTAGAAATATATATATATATATATATATATATATTTTTTTTTTTACTTACTCTCCTCTTCCGGAGCTGTTAATTTTTCCGACGCACGGTCAGGGGACTGTGGTGCATGAATGGCTTCGCCCTCTATTTCATGTTTAGCTGGGATCGGCTTGTCTTTTTTAAAGACAAGTTTCCGTCTCAACTTTGATTTTTTCGGAGGCAGACGGTTACAAACGCTGACCTCTCTTGTTAAATCTGTAAGTAGAATTTATCTCATTTATTTTTTAAATCACAAAATTGCATTCACCAGTTGACTAAACTAGATGTTGTTGTTGCAGTTAATAATTACCATAGTCAGACTGTGTAAAAACGATACCATCCAGCTCGTCACTCGTGGGTTCTAAAGAATATAAGTTAATCAATATTATTATCCAACGAGCATTCACAAGCACTTAAAGAATTCTTAAAGATGAATACTTACCACTGAAGATTGCGTTGTATCTTTCGATAGAAGCAGAATGTTCACCTTCTTCGTTTCCTGAAATATTTTCCGACATTTTTTTTTCAGCTTCTCCTTACAAGTGTTCTAAAAATATTTCAGTGTAACTGGTTAAAAATAAACTTTTAGCTACCAGATTTGAAGCCGATCTCCCAGTAAAGATTGCGCTGTATCTCTCGATAGAACCAGGGATGACTGACTGCTCCACCTTCAGCGCGCTTAGTTAGCAGACGCAAACAGTGGATGTGTATTGTCAGACAATGCTCCAGACTTATAGCCAGGAAAGTGCCATTTTCCTCTTAATTACTTTGTGAGTACAGTTGGTGTGAAGACTGTCTGAGACAATACACAAGTTGTCTGCTTTAATTCAATAAACAGTGACATGTCTGAGGATTTTATAACCTTTATTTTTTATTTTTTCAGTTTCTTGTTACGTTTTACATAGACATACTGGTTACAACCTCTGGCTCCCACGTGGAATGAGGAGAAAACTGTTTTCTCTAAATCATCAAGATCTCTAAGATGAAAAAAAAGAAAAGCTTAAGGTAAGTAAAATTATCATCCGTTTTACCAAATGGAGTCTCTCATGATTCCAAACAAAGTCTTTTAGCTGTAGAATCCATTTCTAATTTGGAAACAGGATGCTGAGCACTCATAACATTTTTTTTTCAGTTCATTGGTTTCTCTGTTTTAGATCATCTCTACAACAGAAGCCAATTCATCCTTCTTTTCTAAATAGCATCTAAATAACCCCCTGTGTTAAAACAAAATAAATTTACAATCTGTCGGGTTCTCTCTTCTTATCAGAATTTCGTGTGATGTGCCTGCATTAAATTGAGTGACCTTTTAAAGTGGAGAAACTACATGTTTTGTTTTTAGATGTAAAAAAACATCTAAAAAACATACAATTAGAAAGATTCGCTTCCTTGTAATGACAACTTCCGGCTAATGACAACATCCGATTAATGATGATATCCGGCTAATGACAACATCCGATTAATGATGATATCCGGTTACGTCACAGGAAGCCCCAGCCACCGGAAGTCCCGCCCTAGGATGTCCCAGCCACCGGAAGTCCCGCCCACCTGTCAAAATGTTCACACCTCGTTTGATTGAAGGATGTGTGTCACAGCATCTTGCAGCGACATGCTATTCCATCCGGTTTGCGTTCAGTTGGACCATCATTTATTTTTCAACAGGACAATGAACCCAAACACACCTCCAGGCTGTGTAAGGGCTATTTGACCAAGAAGGAGAGTGATGGGGTGCTGCGCCAGATGACCTGGCCTCCACAGTCACCGGACCTGGACCCAATCGAGATGGTTTGGGGTGAGCTGGACCGCAGAGTGAAGGCAGAAAGGCCAACAAGTGCTAAGCATCTCTGGGAACTCCTTCAAGACTGTTGGAAAACCATTTCAGGTGACTACCTATTGAAGCTCATCAACAGAATACCAAGAGTGTGCGGAGCAGTAATCAAAGCAAAAGGTGGCTACTTTGAAGAACCTAGAATATAATATTTTCAGTTGTTTCACACTTTTTTGTTCAGTATATAATTCCACATGTGTTAATTCATAGTTTTGATTCCTTCAGTGTGAATCTACAATATTCATAGTCATGAAAATAAAGAAAACTCTTTGAATGAGAAGGTGTGTCCAAACTTTTGGTCTGTACTGTACTTGCATTTTCTCGTTTTTGTTTTTTTATTACTCATAAAATAAGTTTAAGTACTCGTACTCGTCGTCTTCCGCTTTATCCGAGACCAGGTCGCGGGGGCAGCAGACTCAGCAGAGGCACCCAGACATCTCTCTCCCCAGACACCTCCTCCAAGAGACATAGACCCTCCTGCGTGTCCTGGGTCGTCCCCTGGGCCTCCTCCTGGTGGGACGTGCCTGGAACATCTCCAGAGGAAGGCGTCCAGGAGGCATCCGGTATAGATGCCAGAGCCACCTCAACTGGCTCCTCTCGGTGTGGAGGAGCAGCGGCTCTACTCCGAGCTCCTCCCAGATGGCCGACCTCCTCATCCTATCTCTAAGGGAGTGCCCGGCCACCCTAGAAGCTAATTTCAACCGCTTGTATCCGGGATCTCGTTCTTTCGGTCAAGGTCCAAAGTTCATGGTCATAGGTGAGGGTAGGAACATAGACTGAGCGGTAAATCGAGAGCTTCGCCTTTCGGCTCAGCTCTCTCTTCACCACAAAGTAATTTTATTACTCATAAAATAGGTTTAAGTATTTAAACAAAAAATCTGCAGTGTGTACTTGATTAATAGTCAGAATAATAGATAGAATACACGATTGCTAAAATAATCGTTGGCTGCAGCCCTAATTGGAATTAATTAGATAGGAAGAAAATCTTTCTATTTAGATTTGAATTCGACCTGCTTGTATTACACAAACAGCACCCCATTATGTCTTAATGTATTAAGTGGTGTCTTTTAATTTATTACCAACAGAGGATGACTGTTATTATTTATTAAAACTTAACTGAATTTTAATTTTTATGTTCTGAATACATCGCAGCATGTCCTCAGTATGACTTCAGTTTTTAGTTGGTAATTTATTTGAAAATAAACTAAACTGAACTGAATGGAGTCTATTGAATGACATGGAAAGGAACCTAATAAACCTAAACCAGAATTTAACCCATTTAAAGGCTGTGTATATGCTTATTATTGTACTATATTTCGTTGCTTTAGGTGATATTAAACTGAATGGAGTTTAAAGGAAGACCAGCGTTTCTAACTTTGTGTAAAACAAGAACAATAAAGAACATGACATAGAAAACAAGATAACAAAAAAACAACATCTTAACAACATGCAAATTACTATGTCAAAAGTAAAAAGGTGCTTGAGAGTTGTAGCTTTTTGAGGGCAGATATAATTTATATGGCTTTGGCATTTAAATTTCATTTAAGGGAGTCTACACAGATATTACTGAAGATAATAAAATCTGGAAATTAGGTTTGGTTGCAGATATTTGGAGGTGTGAATATGTAGATAATAAGAAGGTTAACAACATATAATAGTTCTGTATTGCTCAAAATACTTTTTTCCATTCCAAACAAAACAAGCAATTTTCACATTTCTTTGAAGAAAAAAGTTTGTCATATCCGCCCAAAATATTCTTGAATAAAAGAAATCCCAAAACAGTTAAACTACATTTACTTCATCATTTTAGCAGAGAATACACATTGGGTCCAATTTATATATATATTTTTTTTAATCAAAAAATCCAGTTAAGAGTTTTAACAATATTGGACCATAACGATCTTAAAAGCATATTCCTTATGGTTTTGTTGGTCGTGCTAAGGTCATTCATAATCAAGATAAACTGATCTTGGATCAAAGCATGGAGCAGAATGATTTTGACTTTGACATGGAAATTAGCACTGGGGGCTGCATCAAAACCCGGTGTAACAGGAAGCTGAATAAACTATGAAAAAACTGAAAAATATGACCTAAATTCAGTGTATGATAACAAATAACCGTTTGAATTCACAAACAAGATATATTCTCCCTTCAAACTATTTCCTACTTCAGAAAATATATTATTTTTGTAACAAATTTTATAATTATTCCAAACGAATATCACCCAATGAGAGACATAATGGCTGGTGACGTCAGAGATCAGCTGACAGGTTTGTTTTGCTTGCCTGAGCTCGATAAAAACATAGAGAGGCAGAGGAAGGCAGGAAGGAAGGGAGGAAGGGAGCGAGCGTCGACATTAAACTCTGCAGAAGAGCTAACAGGACAGCAGCGTCTGAAACTTTAAACGTGTCTGCTTTTCTTTCTGATTTTTAGTGTTTATTCTGTTGGACGCCGCATCTGCCTGCGCTTTTTAGCGCTGCCAGCTGACTTTGACGCAATATGTCTTCAGAGAAAAGCTTCAAACAAAGAAGGACGTTCGGTGAGTCTCTGCTCTGCTTCTCTTACTACCTGGTGCAGGTCTTCTCTGCCGACATTTAAAACAAAATATCGTTTCTCTGTTCGCAGCAGATATATTTAGACTGAATTAAAGAGCATTTCAGATTCCTCTGACATTTGTCGGTTTAAATGTGGGATGGGGGCTGTTTGCTGCACAGGCTGGCCTCCCTCTGCCTCTCTGGTGTTTACTTGAATCCGAGCAGAGCCACAAAACAAAGTGGCGTCGAAATGCAGAGCAGAGAGGAGGAGAGCTGCAGGACTGGGGGGCAGAAGACAGCGGTTTAAAAAGGCTTAAAGCAGAATTAGATGTCAGGCTGATTCTCTCCAACTGCTACCCATGTGCATATCAGTTTATTCACCTTGGTTGGTAATTGCTTTTAGTTGAGGTGATAAACAGATTACTCATACTTCTGTTCGCCGTTACTTTCGTTTAAATCGCTAAGAATGTAAACTAGAGATGCACCGATCAGGCTGTTATCAGCCGATACCGATTTTCTGCCTTCAGTATCCGATAAGGACTAAAAACATTCTAACCTGTTTATCGAAACTTTGATCCAACAATTGCGTGACAATTAAACAAAAAATGCATTGGTTTCCTTTTAATAGATGTAATTTATAATCTGTCAAAGAATGAAGTTATGCATCGAAGCAAATGTTTTTTTCTCTTGTCTAATTTTTACCAACTTTTACACAAATTGAAACAAACAACATGCAGTTTGTTGGTGTGATTACAGGGACAACTCGGTACCAGTTTGTAGCTTCGTTTCTTACCCATGTGTTTAAAAATGAATCTGTCAAAAAAGAAATCAAATATAATACTTTTCTGGTTTATACATGAAATCAAAGCAAATCCAATAATATGTTGTTTGTTTGGTTGCTAACGGTGATTCACCAGTTTGTTCCTGCACCTTGTACCCACATGTTCCCATAAATAGTTTATTTCACTTCATAACTGGGGGATTTCTGATGAAATGTAGACATAAATCTCACCATTATGTAAAGGTGTGTTTTATAATTGACTGTGGTTCTGATCTGCCAATGAAGGAGTAAACTCAGATAAGACTCCTTCCTGGAGTCCTATAACCACATCCTCTGATAGCAGACTTTGAGCAGATTATAACACTTTACTTTAACTTATCAAAGCAGGGATAAATTCTCCCTTTAGCAGCTTCAATTTTTCCTACCTGGAAAAAGTCAACCTTGAAAAGTCTGCAACAGCTAATGTATGAAATTGCAAGAGAGGAATTGGACCAGAATCTGTTCAGGCCCAAAAAGTAGGAGTGTTTAGTTTTTATGCATTTAGGGAGATGTGGGGAAAGAAATCCAGATGTTTGAGTATTTGACCTGAACATCACCAGTCAGATCTGATCGAGGGGGATATTGGACAGTTTTGATCATACACTGGTTGATCGTTTCTGTTTAGTGGGTTTTTCGTTCAGTTTGAAGGATCGTGTGAACCAAAGTAGCTTAATGGAGCTTTAGATATACCCAGATAAGATGACCAGTCAGTTACATAAAGTCATGTTTTGAAAAAATGTTAATGTTCTGGTTTAATGATGCATTTGTTTTGTCTCAAAAATCAGGGGTTGGTTGAGGGAATGACCTCAAACTGCCAGAAGTGCTAACAAATGGTTAATTCGTCCAACTTTCATCATGTTTTATTGCTTTTTTTACGTTTTATTTGTTGCAGGGTGGCCATATTGGATATTATTCTCAGGGCTACTGGAAACCTTCAGTTTTCCCAGTTTAAGTTTCAACTTCATGAGGTTTTCTTGTTTTATTTCCCTCTTGGGAAATAAAAACTCCAGCTCCAGAGTATAAATAGAGCGCATCTAAAATCCAGATCAGATAAGATATAAAAAAAAAAAAAATAAATAAACCGAAAAAACTCCAGGAAGCTAAAAAATGACATGCCCCTTTACTTTAAAAGCTTGAATGAAACCTTTTTCTTTTAAATCCAAAACGTCTGCATTCGTTCCATCACTAAGGACCACCATATGGGGAAAAAACTTACTTTTAATGACTTTTTTTTCATCCACTTGCTTCCACAAAATATTTAGCTTTTGACAGAGAGACTGTCGCGCAGAAATGTTCACACGTTACCTCCAACCCTGGAATCTTCCCAGAATGACTAAGAATAACTGACTTATGGTTTACCGTCCTGTTGTTGGTCCAAAATTACTCAACTTCTGCATGTGGGGGCTGCCCAGCAAATAGAAACAGAGCGTCACGCGTGTGGAAGCACATTTTGATGAGTCACATAGTGCAACTGGTTCAGAGCCGCAGCTGCCGTTTCAGGAAGAGGGGCAGACATTCATAACCATAGCTGGTCGTTTTAACCAGCAGGTTGTTACTGTATTTACATCTGGGTGGTTTCACTCATCCTTTGTCATTAAGCCTTTCTGATGTGTTAAAGTTCTCAGTTAAAATCTAAATTAAATAGCTGTAATGAACAGATGAGGAAGCTTCGGTCTCCCTGCTTTCTGGGGACTGATTTCCAGGTTATGACGCAACAGAAACACGTGAAATGCTTCCCATTCCATGTTTATTTTTTCTCTTTTGTTTGAACTCGGTGGCTGACTCGGAGGCTGTTTGTGTTTGCTTCACAGGTCATGAGAGGCTGACGCTGACACTTTCAAAGCTGTTCTGTTCTGGACTGAAATCCAATCATGGATCAGTCTTTTGACATTTCCTCTCTGTAAACATGAAAATGGCCTAAAGGAAGCAGCCTGGACGTTTGGCAGCAGCCTGGAATCCATTAATTTAATTAGGTTCTCTTACAGTGACCCCTCAGTTGGTCTTCCTGAGTAAACATTATCTTTGCAGACAGTCACAAGATGGAACCGTCAAAGCTTCAGCTGACAGCAGAGACTGATTTCCGTTTTTCTATCTCTTCCTTAGTCCCTCTGTTCTTGTTTCCATGTTGGCGCAACTCGTCTGAACCGATATCTTTCGATCCGTCCACTTCATTGGGTTGATTCAGTCAGACAAAGTTCAAAGTGCGGCTCTGTTTCATCAGTCTGTGTAAATTTCTTCCTGAGTCATGAATAAACAAACGATCCTGATGCGTAAACTTTTAAATTGATTCAACTTGCTGCTTTTTGATGTAACGTACCTATAGGTAAGGTAAGGTTATTTATATAGTGCCTTTCAGCAACGAGACACTCAAAGTGCTGTCCATACAATTACAATACAATCACAAAGCAAATAAACACAGATACAGACACAGGAAAACAAATCAAATGAAAAAATCAGACAACAGAGGTAATTTAAAATAAAATAAAATAAAGAGAATAGAATGATGGAAAAGAAAATGAAATTTCCTTTCATTTTCTTGTCCATCATTCTATTCTCTTTATTTACTGAAAACTTTACTAATAATGTTTAGATGGCCCAGTCAAAGGCCACTCTAAACAAATAAGTTTTTAATCTTGATTTAAAGCAACTTAGGGTTTTGGCGCTATTACAGTTTTCTGGGAGTTTATTCCAGATTAGTGGAGCATAAGAACTAAAAGGTGCTTCTCCATGTTTGGTTCTGGTTCTGCAGAGTAGATTTGAGCCAGAAGACCTGAGAAGTCTAGCTGGTTGATACACTGACAACAAGTCTGTAATGTATTTTGGTGCTAAGCCATTCAGTGATTTATAGACTAACAGAAGTATTTTAAAGTCTATTCTCTGAGCTACAGGGAGCCAGTGTAGGGACTTTAGAACCGGGCTGATGTGCTCCACTTTCTTAGTTCTAGTGAGGACGCGGGCAGCAGCGTTCTGGATCAACTGCAGCTGTCTGATCCACTTTTTAGGCAGACCTGTGAAGACACCGTTGCAGTAATCAATTCTACTAAAGATGAACGCATGAATTAGTTTTTCAAGGTCCTGCTGAGACATTAGTCCTTTAATCCTGGAGATGTTCTTTAGGTGATAGAAGGCCGACCTTGTTACTATCTTTATGTTCCTCTGAAGGTTCAGGTCTGAGTCCATCACTACACCCAGGTTTCGAGCCTGACTGGTGGTTTCTAGCTGTATTAACTGAAGCTGTGTGCTAACTTTTAAACGCTCTTCCTTTGGTCCAAAGATTATTACTATAGATGCACCAATCGGGCCTTTTCAGGCCAATACCGCCATCAGTTTTTCTTTTCTGTTTATTTTTCAAAATCCTGGAACGATGTTGCAGTGCACCTTTTGGCTTTGCTGTGCTCCTCCTGCAGGGTTGTGCTACGCTGAAATAAACGTTTCTCTGACCTGCTGCCTTATTCCCATTAATCTGTCCGTCTTCATTCCTTCTGCTGAGCTCTGCCTCTAGTCGACATGTTGGCCCGAGTTTGAATATTGGATTTGCAAACAGTAACGACTCTTGTGGCACAGCCGGTCCATATGAGGAGATTTTAAAATGCAGCCTTAGTTGTAGTTTAGTTGCAGTAAGCATGTTTCTCTGTAGATATTATAGTAGTAACTTTTTTGTTGAGATGTAAGTTAAAGTAGCAGCAGCAGCTCTGGCCTTTGTTTGTTTGCAGACATGGAACACAGAGCAGCTCCCAAATCTGTTGAACCACAATGTTTCTCATGTTGTAAGCAAATCCATTATGATTCAGATAAACTTTATTCAAATGAAACTGTTTGGATTTCCTTCTCCTGATGAGTTCTGTGTCTTTTCTTAACGGCTCATTCTGATGCATTTTTCTGTTTTCTGGCCCAACAGAGCAACGAGTAGAAGACGTCAGACTGATCCAGGAGCAGCACCCCAACAAGATTCCTGTGAGTTCAGCTTTGAGTTTTACAAGCCTCAAACTGAAAGTAGTGTCTGGTTTTATAAAAAAAAAGCTTGATGTGCTCAAAGGCACGCAGGAAGATGAGACGCTTCCTGCAGTATAATACTTCACCTAACGCTTCCTGGTCAGTTCTCCTCTGTCTGACTCTCGGGTTTTTCTTTTTCTTCTCTTTGGTTTATAGTTTATTTTGATCTGTGCTGATCAGCAGCTCTTTCTAGAAGACCTGATGAATAAAAGCTTATACGCAAAAGCACGCCTTATGTTTCACCATATCAGTATCGGCTCTGCTCTCCATCTCTTCTTTGCGTGCTTCCTGTGTTCTGTCCTGTGGTTATAAACTGCCGGGTCAGTGTGAGCGTTGAGAGTGGAGGTAGATTTGCTGTGTCACAGTAATATAACACCATCGAGACAGCTGCTGTGGAGCCTGGACAACTGAGACGAGGCACTGTCTCACATTCTTAACAGACGATGCAGCAAGCTCATATTAGACTTTAATTGTAACGCAGAGCAAATAAGCAGTAACCACAGCCTTGATGCTCACCTAAAAGCTATAAGCCTTTCTCACAACAGACGTAAAGAAAAAGGAGATCAAGCTGATGTATTGATCTGGGCTGTGTTCCATTCAGAGTAATTCTTGCTTTAATTCTCTGCATTCTGGCCAGTTCTCACAGGTTTCAACAGTCCTACATGGCTGACAAAAATATTCATACCTGTTCAACTTTTCCACCTTTTGTCACGGCACAACCTCGATGTGTTTTATTGGGATTTTATGTGATCGAGCAACACAAAGGAGCGCATAATTGTAAAGTGGAGGGAAAACGATGCATGGCCTCCAATGATGTTTAAAAATGAAATCTGAAATGTGGGCCTGCATTTATATTTAACCCTGTTTATACCGATAAGATGCAATACAATCGGTTGCCTTCAGGATACACCTGATAAGTAAATTATTCCATGTACAAAGCTGTACGGAGGAAAACTACCACCACGCATCCCCCTGAACGCACCACCCCCCTCATGAAACATGGTGGTGACACCATTATGCTCTGGGGCTGCTTGTCTTCAGCATCAAAGCACATTAGTGTGTTACAATGGCCCAGTCAAAGCCCACAGCAAAATCAAACTGAGTGTCTATGAAAACTCATGTCCACTCAGACGATGGCATCAGACAGGAGGAGAATAGAGAACTGCTCGGAGAGCCATCACTCGAGGCGGGTGTGGCTTTTAACATTGACTATAACAGCTTCTGTGACAGCTGTCTCTGGTGGTCCTCCACCCATCAGTCCTCCACCCATCTGCCCACAGCACCCATATCTGTACTGGAGGAACAGCAGGTGATGCAAATGCTGAGGGCAGTCAACTGAAGAAAAGCAGCAGGTCCTGACGGCGTCTCAGGACAGGCGCTGAGGGAGGCCTCAGCTGGCTGGGGCCTTTACCACCATCTTCAATGAGTCTTTGAGCCAGGCTCCCGTCCCTCCATGCATGAAATCCTCCACCATCATCCCACTAGCATAGAAGAACACAACCAGTGGTCTGCGCAACTACCGCTCAGTGGCACTTACTCCCTTTTATAATGAAGTGCTTTGAAAAGCTGGTTTGGGGCCACATCACTTCCTGGGTCCCACCTGGGTTTGACCCTTACCAGTTTGCTTGAGGTCCACAGAAGATGCCATCACCACACCTCTCCATACTGCTCTGTCCCACCTCAAGCAGTGGGGGAGATACGCTAGACCACTCTTTGTGGACTTTAGCTCAGTGTTTAAAACCAGTCTCCCCAGCAGACTGGTAGACAAGCTGTTGGACCTGGAGATGGCCCACACCATCTGCCTGTGGATCCTGGACTTCCTGACAAACCGTTCTCAGAGGGTGAGAGTAGGTCCTCACCAACTTTCAATAAAGTTTTGTTGAGTATTCAGCTTAATGGCTGGTTGCATACAGTTCAAAGCACGTTGAATTTAAACAGCGACGACCCTGGACCCCCGTCCTACTTCTAAGCTGCCCAGACTAAAAGTAACGAAAGAAACAATTTACTTGATTGTTGTCTTCTACTAGTCAGGAACGCGGTTACGAGTATTTGTGTCCATGAGTTATTCAGTCAGTTGACTGAAAAATAACAAAACAAGGGGGTGGGGTCGTCTCTTCGGAAAATCCTCTGTTGGATTTTGCAAACCATGGTGTAGTTGTAGTCCGTTTCCATGGCAAGCTGGCCCCAACACCCTGGACATCACCGGTTTGAACTTCTGCTATCAGACAGACTGTACAGGACACGTAAAACCAAATCAAACAGACTAAAGAACAGTTCGTACCCCAGAGTCATATACGCTCTAAACACTGGACGAGCTCCCAGCAACTCTGCTGTGTACTGAATGGATTCCTGTCTGTTATTTATTGTTGTTTTTATGACATCTTTAATTATCTGTTTAACTTTTGTTCATGCACCTTGAGATCTGAACTTTCTTTATACTTGTGCAGTGATAATAAAGACATCTGTTCATTCACAATGTTTACAGTAGGTTGAGCTACTTTGCAAAGAAAAATGATTTTAATTTGTAAAAAATAGAAAAGCATTCATTATTTTCTTCCCGCCTCACAGTTCTCTACTTTTTTGTGGGTCTTTCATATAAAATCCCAGAGAATACTTTGTTTGTAGTTCTAAGGTGTGAAGAATCTCAGTTTGTATGAAGGCTTTTTATGAGTCACTGTAGAAGATGTTTTCTGATGTTCCACGGAGAACAACCTGGGAGTCTGAGATCTTTGTCCACATCACAGATTATAAATAACAAATATTCAGATATGCTAACAATATCTCAAATAATTTTGTTTAACTACAACCTGCTTCTGTTAATGGGTTTTCTGTTGTCACAGCCAATTGGACCTACATTTTACAATAAAAGAAAGTACACCCTCAGTAAATCTTAAGGTTTTATTTTATAAATGATCGGGACCAGGTTCTGAAATTATAAAATCTAGCCTGAAGTGCACCGAAACAAAATCCAACAGGGCTGCAAAATATTAGGAAAAAAACATGCAATTCCAATACTAATTGGAAAATCGCGGTGACAATATTGAAAAACATTAACAGACATTATCCTTACTCCTTTCTTTAGTTTTCTATCCGCATGATATCTCCACAACTTAGTTATATTAATGCTAGGTGTGGTTAACCGGGGCAGTATGTGCATGCAGAGCTTTAATGCTGCCTAAAAATTGCACACACTGATATTTAATATATTGCGCAGCTTTAGATTCCACCATGTCCTCGTTTATTAAAGATTTGAGATGAAGCCAGAATGGACATATTTTCAATTCAGTTTATTTATATAGCGCCAATTCACAACACATGTTGTCTCAAGGCACTTTACATACATTCACATTAATCCTAACCATTGAACAGTGCAGTCAGATTCAGTTATTTATTCAAATTGGATACAATGTTTCTCTATCTAAGGAAACCCAGCAGATTGCATCCAGTCAGTGACTTGCAGCATTCCCTCCTCCCTCATACTGAACATGCATGTAGCGACAGTGGAGAGGAAAAACTCCCTTTTAACAGGAAGAAATCTCCAGCAGAACCAGAATCAGGCTCAGTGTGAACGGCCATCTGCTACGACCGACTGGGGGTTTGAGAGAACAGAGCAGAGACACAAAAAGAACACAGAAGCACTAATCCAGGAGTACTTTCTATGGGAAGGAAAAGTAAATGTTAATGGATGTAGCTCCTTTAGTCATTTCATCTTGAAAGAAAGAACAGATAAACTCTGAGCCAGTTTTCAAGGTTAGAGTCTGAAAGAGAGCACATAGAGTTAGTCACAGTAGAAGCTCAGTCAGTAGCTGTGTCTAGGAGAGAGAAAGGGTTAAACACTGAAAGAAAGGCCAAGTGGATCATCGGTAGAGGGTGAGCATTAAGTTGTTGCCAGCAGAAGCTCGGACGATTCCCCTCTCCAGAAAGGTGTCATAGGTAAACACAGAGCCAGGCCAGGTGTAGCTTCTAGGAAGAGAAAAGAGAGAGAAAATAAAGTTAAAAGCTGAAATAACAGCAAATAATGCAAAATTGGAGAGTAGTGTGAGAATGTAGCGAAGAGAGTGAAAGTGGTCATAATGTCCTCCAGCAGTCTAAACCTATAGCAGCATAACTACAGAGATAGCTCAGGATAAACTAAGCCACTCTAATTATAAGCTTTATCAAAAAGGAAAGTTTTAAGCCTAGCCTTAAAAGTAGACAGGGTGTCTGCCTCACGGACTAAAACTGGGAGCTGGTTCCACAGGAGAGGAGCCTGATAACTAAAGGATCTGCCTCCCATTCTACTTCTAGAGACTCTAGGAACCACCAGTAAACCTGCAGTCTGAGAACAAAGTGCTCTGTTAGGAACATATGGACCAATCAGATCTCTGATGTATGATGGAGCTAGATCATTAAGGGCTTTATATGTGAGGAGGAGAATTTTAAATTATATTCTGGATTTAACAGGGGCCAATGAAGGGAAGCTAAAATAGGAGAAATATGATCTCTCTTTTTAATTTTCATCAGAACTCTTGCTGCAGCATTTTGGATCAGCTGAAGGCTTTTAACTGCAATTTGTGGACATCCTGATAGTAGAGAATTACAATAGTCCAGCCTTGAAGTAACAAGTGCATGGACTAGTTTTTCAGCGTCACTCCTGGATAGGATATTTCTAATTTTGGCAATGTTCCGGAGATGAAAGAAGGAAATCCTAGAAACCTGT
Organism: Girardinichthys multiradiatus; assembly: GCF_021462225.1. Taxonomy (NCBI): domain Eukaryota; kingdom Metazoa; phylum Chordata; class Actinopteri; order Cyprinodontiformes; family Goodeidae; genus Girardinichthys; species Girardinichthys multiradiatus. The sequence continues at coordinate 47,528,299 of NC_061795.1, read as the reverse complement.
TTAATATGGGGTTTAAATGACATGTCCTGGTCAAAAATAAAACCAAGGTATTTTACTTTATTATCCGAGGTCAATTTAATGCCATCCAGGTTAAGTGATTTACCAAGCAGTTTCTTTTTTAAAGACTCCGGTCCAAAGACGACAACTTTTGTCTTGTCTGAATTTAGAAGCAGAAAATTTAAAGTCATCCAAGTTTTTATATCTTCAAGACATGCTTGTAGTCTATCTAACTGGTTGGGTTCATCAGGATTTATGGATAAGTAAAGCTGAGTATCATCAGCGTAACAGTGAAAAGTTATTCTATGCTGCCTGATAATTTGACCTATTGGAAGCATATATATAGTAAAGAGAATTGGCCCAAGTACTGAACCCTGTGGTACTCCACAATTAACCCTGGAGTTTAAAGATGATTTATCATTTACATGAACAAACTGGAATCTGTCAGACAGATAATATTTAAACCAGCCTAGCGCTGTTCCCCTGATCCCTACAGCATATTCCAGCCTTTCTAAGAGAATATTATGGTCGACTGTATCAAATGCAGCACTGAGATCTAACAGAACCAGAACAGACACAAGTCCATTATCTGAGGCCATACGAATATCATTAGTGACTTTCAGCAGAGCTGTTTTAGTGCTATGATGAGCTCTGAAACCTGACTGAAACTCTTCAAACAGGTCATTGCTGTGTAAATGTTCACACATTTGATTAGCAACTATTTTCTCAAGAATTTTAAATAAGAATGGAAGATTGGATATAGGTCTGTAATTTATTAAGTCATCTCGATCAAGCGAAGGTTTCTTAAGTAAAGGTTTAATTACAGCTACCTTAAAAGCTTGTGGTACATATCCATTTACTAAGGACAGATTAATCAGATCTAAAATGGGAATCAGAGGGAACACTTCCTTAAATAATTTGGTTGGGATTGGGTCTAACATACAAGTTGAAGGTTTAGATGAAGCTAATATTTCTGATAACTCGGGAAGCTTCACAGGATCAAAACAGTCCAAATACAGATCAGGTTCTACAGTTATTTCCAATGTTGTCTCACTTGCTGATGATGAAGTAATCATCTTCGGGAGTATGTCAAAGATTTTCTTTTTAATAGAATCAATTTTATTTTGAAAGAATCCCATAAAGTCATGACTACTAAGAGCTAAGGGAATTGATGGCTCAACAGAGCTATGACTCTGTGTAAGTTTAGCAACTGTACTAAAGAGAAACCTAGGATTATTCTTGTTCTCTTCTATTAATGATAAGAAATAAGCTGTTCTAGCTTGGTGAAGTGTCTTTTTATACAACAGTAGGGTATTTTTCCAGATTAAGTAGGAATCCTCTAGGTGTGTAGAGTGCCATTTTCTCTCCAATTTTCTAACATTGTGCTTTAAAGTATGCAGCTCTGAATTAAACCAAGGAGCTAGCCTCCTATTAATAATTACCTTCTTTTTCAAGGGGGCTGCTTTGTCTAATGCACCACGCAATTATGAAGTAATACTATGAACAAAAGAAGCAATTTGTGATGGGGAAGAAACAAAATATTTGCCCTCCACTGTGTTTTTCTGTGATAATGAGGAAATTAAAAGTGGAACAGATTCTTTAAAGGTTGTTACAGCATCGTCTGATAATGATCTACTATAATGAAATTTTCTTCCAGATGTGGAGTACTCGGTTAAATTAAACTCAAAGGTTATTAAAAAATGGTCAGACAGGACAGGGTTATGAGAAAACATTGTTATGTCTTTACACTCAATGCAATATGTCAGCACAAGGTCCAGAGAATGAAGACAAAGGTGGGTAGGTTTGTTAATGTTTTGGTCAAAGCCAATTGAGTCTAAGATAGCAAAGGCTATATTTAAGCTATCACTTTCAGTGTCAACATGAATGTTAAAATCCCCCGCTATAATAGCTTTATCTGTATTTAACACTAAATCAGATAAAAAGTCTGAAAACTGATCTATAAATTGAGAGTAAGGGCCTGGTGGATGGTACAAAACAACAAACAGAAGTGGTTTTAGTGCTATGCAATTTGGATGAGGAAAACTAAGGATTAAATATTCAAAAGAGTTGTAGCTATTGATTGGTCTGGGACTAATCAATAAATCGGACTGAAAGATGGTTGCTACTCCTCCTCCTCGCCCAGTATTTTGAGGAATGTGAAAATTTAAACAATTAGTAGGAGTTGACTCATTTATAGTAACATAATCCTCTTGCTGCAGCCAGGTTTCTATGAGGCAAAATAAATCAATCTGATTATCACAAGTCAGGTCACTAACTAGCAATGTCTTTGAAGAGAGAGATCTTATGTTCAGTAAGCCACATTAAATTGTTTTATTTTTCTTTTCAGTCTGAGTTGTGTTCATTTTTATTAGATTTTCCTGATTTCCTCGTTTTAGATTATTTTTTAATCTATTCAATTTTGGCCGTCTTAATAGGGTAATGTAGCAGTACAGAAGCTGCAGAGAGGAGTGTTAAACTACGACCCTGCTTCCTGGTCTGAACCCTGGGTTGTCAGAGTTTTGGAGAACTAATAATTTTGTCCAGATTCCTGGAAAGAAGAGCTGCTCCATCCAAAGTGGGATGGGTGCCGTCTCTCCGGATCAGACCAGGTTTTCCCCAAAATGTTTGCTAATTATTAATGTAGCCCACATTGTTTTCAGCATTTTAAGAAACAAAACTTGAGTCTGCCCAAACCCTTTTTACAATGATGGCCCAAAACTGCCAAAACCTGTGTTTTTATGAAGCTGTAATGGTCAAACTGGACTGGGACTGGTTTGTCTTGCAAGTTTTCCTTGGGAATCTATGAAAATATGGGACAGACAAATGGCAAAAGCAGCAACATTTGAAGATTGATTCCTGCTTATTGTTAGTGGTGTAAATTGTTTATTAAGAAAATATGAAGCCAACCACAATTCTGAGTGCTACTCTGCTGGACAGGACACGGTTAAGAAAAAAAAGAAGAAAATATGAAGCCAATCTGCAGACACAGTGAGGAAAAACACACAAAAGAGTTGATGGCAGCACAGGTGCTCTTGATTAAATCCATTGATTAACTGATCACATACATGGTAACAGATCTATAAAAGCAGGGGTTTTCTCTGCTTTGGAGCATACAGGTGTGTGTTAATAAAATACCAAAGAGGAAAGATATTAGCAATGACTATCATCTAGGAAGGGTTTCAATCCAAGGACATGAGTGGAAAACATTTAAGACAGTTGCTTATCTTCCAGGAGTGGATATCCCAGCAAATTCACTCCCAAGTTCAAATCGTGCAGTGCTCAGAGAAACTGGGGAAAACATGCCAAAGGGCTCAGACTCTACATGCTTTAGTTAGCAGGTTAAATATTGAAGTTTATGACAGGACAGTTAGAAAAAGTGATCATAATGCACCGCAGATTATTTGGAGTAAACCAAATATAACATATGAGCACAAATGCCTCATAATTCAATTCATTTTATTTATATAGCACCAATTCACAACACATCCATTCCAATTGATCCTAATTATTACACATTGGAGACAAGTTTAGTTAATTATTCAAATTGGTTAAAATGTTTTTCTATGGAAATCCAGCAGATTACATCGAGTCAGTGACTCGTAGCATTCACTCCTCCTGGATGAGCATGTAGAGACAGTAGACAGTCACTTGCATTGACGTTGCAGCAATCCCTCATACTGAGCATGCATGTAGCGACAGTGGAGAGGAAAACTCCCTTTTAACAAGAAGAGACCTCCAGCAGAACCAAAGCCTGTCTCAGTGTGAGCGGCCATCTGCCACCACGGACTGGAGCAGACACACAAAATCACAAAGAAGCACTGATCCAGTAGAAGTAAAACATTAAAGGCAGTAGTAGCGCCTTTAGAGGCTTCATCTAGGAGAGAAAGACAGCTAAGCAGATGAACTCTGAGACAGTTTTTAAGTCTACAATATGAAAGAGAGCACATACGGTTAGTCGCCGCAGAAGCTCAGCCAGTAGCTATGTCTAGGAGAGACAGGGTTAAACACTGAAAGACAGGGCCAAGTGGATCATCTGTAGAAGGAGAACATTAAGATGTTAGTAGCAGCAGCTTGGACGATGCCCCCCTCCAGGAAGGTGTCACAGGTAGACACAGAGTCAGGCCAGGTGTAGCTTCTAAGAAGAGAAAAGAGAGAGAACATAAAGTTAAAAGCTGAAATAACAGCAAGTAATGCAAAATTGGAGAGTAGTGTGAGAATGTAGCGAAGAGGGTGAAAGTGGTCATTATGTCCTCCAGCAGCCTAAGCCTATAGCAGCATAACTACACAGATAGCTCAGGATAAACTAAGCCACTCTAACTATGAGCTTTATCAAAAAGGAAAGTTTTAAGCCTAGCCTTAAAAGTAGACAGGGTGTCTGCCTCACGGACTAAAACTGGGAGCTGGTTCCACAGGAGAGGAGCCTGATAACTAAAGGATCTGCCTACTATTCTATTATTAGACCGTACCTCAAACAGTTTAAAATACCTTACTGAGACCTGAAAACAGCTGTGCAGAAAGCACTGATCCACTCGAGCTGAAGTGAGAAGAGCGGGCCAACGGTTAGACAGTGTCAGACATGAGGTCAGAAGGGGTGGTTCTGGAATCTGCTGAATCATAGGGTGGACTTAGCTATTGACACAGTTTCTGCATTTTGGGACAGTTTTAGTGAAATGAAGACAGAACTCGGTTTCTGTCTTCAGTTCACTTTAAATGTTTTAGCAGAAATAACTTGGAGAAGGCAGTACATGATTGTTTCCTGTTTACTTCTGCAGGTGATCATTGAGCGATATAAAGGAGAAAAACAGCTGCCCATCCTGGATAAAACCAAGTTCCTGGTGCCAGACCATGTCAACATGAGTGAACTCATCAAGATCATCAGGTAGTCCCAAACTCCTCAGCCAGCCTCCTCCTTAACATTTATTGAATTTGCTGCCACCTTTCCTAACCCTCGATGTCCAAACTCAACATCTAATCAACCCTTCTTCTGAGGATGTATTCTTCCATGCATCTCCTGCTTCTACTTCTATTTGCATGAATCTCTGTTTAATCTGCGCCCCAACCCCACCTACCATTCCTTGGATGAAACTCTTCTCTGGACTGAGTTTTCTTCTATCTTCTATCCCATTTTTTTCTTTTCTGTTGCTTTCTTCCATTCGGCATAAAAGCGATTTATTGCACATTTAGGACCTGAAATTCTTTTTTTAATGTCATTTTATTTCCCATATAGCGACGCCAAACCTTCGGAATATACCACTATATTTTGATGGTCAGCGTCTATTAGTAAAATGTCTGCTGAAATTACCTCTTTAATGAGATGGAGCAGCAACATTTAGCCTGTAGCTGGGAAGTGGAAGCAAAATAAATCCTGGTTGTCAACATTTTGTATTAATAAAAATCTGAAAAGTGTTTCATGCATTTGTATTAAGCCCCCCAATACCCCTAAATAAAATCCATTGCAATCTGTCATTTTCATAAATCACCAAATTAGGAAAAATAGATTATCTCCATATGTAGTTTAATCTCAGTCTAAATGCAGATGTTCTGTTTCTGGCCTCTGAGCTTTGTTGGAGAACATTAGAGAACAAACAGCATCCACCGCTCCATGTGAGAGAATTTGTTGACAGGACAATAGTTGTACACTCCACAAATCTGAACAATTGCCCTCATCTCACCACTTGTCCCTAAAGGCCGAAACAAACCCTGGAGAAGTCCTCTTTGCAGTGAGATGACATGATTTATTTTTTTGGTTTGCATTGAGAATATAATGTGTGGCCGAAGAAGAAACACTCCACATCTCCCTGATAATACCCAGGGTGTGACAATTCTGGCAGAAAACTGAGAGGCTACGGAAGACCTGAGACTGGGGTACAAGTTGACCTTCTAGCAGGACAACAACCTTGAATATTGAGCCAGAGCTGCAATAGGATGGTTAAGATCAAAGCATAGTCATGTGTTCGAAATGCCTAGTCAAAGTTTAGACCAAACTTTGTATGAGAATGTTTGAGAAAACATGGAACTTAGTGTTTACATATACTCTCTGTCTCCATCTGTAGATGTGCAAGCCTGGTAGAGATAGAGCCACACATACGCATGCCACTCTTTCTTATTTTTATTTTGTGACAGCTGCATCTTCATATGGGTTGCATGCATTACCCCTGCCGCTACCCCACATGCATGCCACACTTTTAAGATTTTCCTTTGTAAAAAGACTGGAAAACCAGGTGTAATTTTCATTTCACTTGACAATCATGAAACTTATGTTAATTTATCACATACATTTAGAATAAAATACATTAAAGTTTATGGTTATGAAGAGAGAACATGTGCAAAGGGTATGAATACGTTTGCAATGCACTGTAGAGCAATTAACCACTCAGGTTCTGACAGAGAACACGACGCAGGAGCGTTTTACGTACTGTACCCTGAGAACACTTTTATTTTTATTTCAGCAATTTTCTGCTATGCATTTCTTCACTGTTATGTCTTTTTTGCCCACCAGGAGGCGCCTCCAGCTCAACTCTAACCAGGCGTTCTTCCTGCTGGTCAACGGCCACAGCATGGTGTCCGTGTCGGCGGCCATCTCCGAAGTGTATGAGCGTGAGAAGGACCAGGACGGCTTCCTGTATATGGTGTACGCCTCCCAGGAGACGTTTGGTCACCACAGCTCGGGCCCCTTGGATCTGTCGGTGTCCCTACTTTCAGTTTTGTAGCTCCACATTCCTCGGCTGTATTTATGTTCATGTATATTAAATACGTTTCAGGTAGTGAGGTCACATCAAGGTGGCTAATGCTCCACCACTTCCCTATGGATCCATTTATATAAATATTTACATGAAGCAGTTATTAATCCCAACTTTAGGCTTGGAGATTAAATAGGATGGGAAGACTGGGTTCTCATGTTGTTTTTATGCAGGTTTTTATTGAAAGTTTTGGGATTTTTTGTTTTGAAACTCAGAAACTAAATGGAGTAGATCTTTGATGTCTGCTGCTTCCACATTCCCATCATGGTCCTGTTTGGATGTTTTTATTCCTGGACCTTCCTGCCTGAAGCATCTTCACTGTAACTGAGATGATTGGAAACTGCTTTGCTCTTAGAACAGATGATTGTAGTTTGCATTAAGTTCACGGAAATGTAAAAAAAAAAAAAAAGCGTTCCGAGGAGTGTCACCAAGTTGAGTTTTGGACTTACTACAAGAAGCTGATTGCATGTGTGAATGGAGGATGAAAGGGGTGTTGTGTCCTCGTCTTCCTTGTTTCATCCCTTCGGAGAATTTCCCAGCAAATGTTCAGCTCAGAGCGCTGTGGGAATCAAACACCTCCTCAGTGGGTTTATTTGAAAGAGCTGAACTCTTGAGTATCCTGCCCGCTGTCGTGATCCTCCTCTTCATCTTCATAACACATTGAGGGTTAGCTGCTTTATATTCAAGTGTTATTATTGTTTTGGTTTGTTTTATTTAATGTGATTTTATTTCATAGTTCGGACTTTCTGCAGTTTGTAAAGGTGAGCTGTTTGTTACAGAGGGTTGGAGCGTTCGTTAAAACGCTGGATGTCCTGCCTGCTTCTGTTTCTCACACACACATCCTGCAATATCTTACAGCATCCTTTATGTATTTATGTTGGGTTTTTTGTAAGCAATAAAAAGAGAAAAGGTTGATGGGCATCTTGTGCTGAAGTTTTTACAAAAGCAACAAAAAAAAACACCCTAAAAATGTTCATTAAAAAGCTTTTAAAGTGAAATCATTTTAAGTGGCAGATATTAGGAATTCAAAAGAGTTTTAGTTGTTAATGCCATTACAAAGAAAAAGAAATGACTCCTTGTGTGGTTGCTTTCATAAGTTATGACACTCTAACCCCTAATACCTTGAGGGTAGGAGGCTGGACTGGTTTCATTGAGAAGCTTGTATTTGTCCATCATCTCTGATTTCACTCTGAGGAAAGTTTACCCTACTCTTCATGCTCTGAGTTGTTTGAGGGGTTTGTTTAGCTCATTTCAAGTGTCCCCATAGCATCTCAATAAGGTCAAGATCTGAAATTTGACTAGGCCATTTCTTCATTCTCAGCCAGTGGACTTACTGTTATGTTTTGGGTCATTGTCATGTTGCAGGGTCCATTTCTGGTTCTGCTTTCATTTTTTCACAGATGGCCTGGCATTTTCCGAAAACACCCCTTGATACATGGTAGAATTCATGGTGGGTGTAGCAGAGCATCCCCAAACTACAAAACTTCCACCTTCATACTTCATTGTTGGTTTTAGGCTTGGTTCCTGGATTTCTGGATTTGATTTATGCCGAACCTCTCTTGTCCTGATGTCCAAATAATTTTGTTTTAGACTCAATATTCCTGTCGGACTCATGATGCTCTGGACCTTTATTGTTTTTCTAAAAGCCTTAGGAATCTTGTTGAAAAGAATGGTATCGTAAACTCTCTTAAATACCGAAACATTTCAAATAGAAAATTGTTGGCCTCAGACAGAAAATGGTTTAACATTGGGTCTTTCAGCAGGATCTTCTAAAACATTTGGCGTTAATCCTTCAGAAACCTGTGGAAGAACAGATGAACCAGAACTCTGGTATGTGAGTTAAGACTAAGTGCTGTCCTGATGCCGAAGGCAGGTGTTAATGTTGAAGGCACAACCCTAACCCGTTGAATCATTGTGGGTTACAATGTTTCATATTACTCTAATAAAGAAACACAACATCCTGAAAGATTGAACCAAAACTATCTTTTATTTAAACATCTTTCCTCAAATATCATAATGTTCAGTTTTTAAAATATTTTCTATTAATATAAAATCTGAACTCCAGACAACTGAGGTTCTGACAAACTGCTGCAACGTTTGCAAATGAAATCTCTTAAAAGGTAACATCAGATAAACGTGCATGCTGGAGCAGCAGTTTACTGAGCTCTGCTGCCCAACAAACAAACAAAACCCAACAAAAGCAAAAACGCTAAAAGTTTCAGAGATTCCCCAAATACGCTGGTTTGAATCTACAAAACCAGAATCTTAAAATTTGTTCTATTATACAATCTTCGGAGCCCGAAAACACTTCTTGAATTAAAAAGTAAAAAGACTTTTTATTCATTTCAGGCAGAAGTTATTCCACATACTGGACGTTTAGTACTTTAAGTAAGTTCTTTTCCCTGCTCTGCGCCCTCCGGGGGTGCAGAGACAGGGATCGCATGACGGACCTTCTGTCTGCAGAGCTTATCGGGGTCCTGCCCAGAATCCTGGCCCATCTTCGCACACAGACAAGAGAAACCTGAGCATCGTTACTTTCTGAAACGTAGCGAAACTCAGGTTACGAAGACTCCTGTCAATATTTTAAAAAGTGAGAGAAAAAAGGAATATGGAGAAAGTTGGCACTTTGAAATGTTTCAGCACGTCAATGTAAACGTCACACACACTGATCCTGCCTTCAGCTCAGCTCTGAGATGAAGAGGCTGCAGAGGTGAACTTTTCAGGCCATGGAAAGGCGCACAACAATTCTTACTGTACAGAGAAATAAGACGCTGTTTACTGCTGCTGAAAGTGAGCACTTCTAATCTTACGCTGTGTGCTTATTACAGATTTTATCATGGCATTGATCAATCTGTCCATCCATCATGTTTCAACTGCACAAACTTCTGCAGATGGAAGCTTCCAGTTCACCCTCTGATCAAAGTTAAACTGGATGCATTCAAACCTGATGTGTCATGGCTGTAATGTCCACACAAATGTTGATCCAACTACTGTTTTAAAACTTTAAAGAATTTTATTGGAAGTAATAAAATAGTCGTCACCCGAATACCTCGTTGAGTTGGATCGACCTTAAAAATCTCTTTTCAGTATAATGTTGTCTTGTTTGTGTGAAAAGTGGCCAACTAAAAGCTTATTTTAGGGCAAAGATGAGCTGTAAGATGAAGGACAATACTGAAATTACAGAATCCAAAAACTGAAAACCCAGAGAGAGATTTTAGAAAGGGAACTGCCTTTGGTTTGTGAGCCATCCAGACAACTTTAAATACTTCAAGGTTTGGCTGAGAACTTGCCTCTGAGACTATGGTGAGGAAGACCCATAGGTCTTCCTATAGAGTTAATCGAGTTCTGAAGCTCCTGCCTGTATCTGAGGAGATCATATCAAAGCTGAGTGACCCTGACGATGGAAAATCTCTTCTGTTGTGTCCTCCTCTCATCTCTCCATAAGCAGTGCTGAAGGAATGATGAGAGGCTCGCCAAATTGTCCCTTGTTCTTTGCAGCAACGTCAGGTAAAAGCCTTCTCAGCAGTTTGACAGTTCAAACATCCCTGTCTCTTGATGGTTTAGTCCCCTGAGTCCTTACTCTGAGAGTGAGGAGCGAACTTCAGCCGAAATGTTCCTGAAAAATGCAGTAGAGAAAGAGATTAGACTGTTTGCAAATGTCTAAGTCTGAGATCCAATGCTGCAAAATCCCTTTTAAACTGGTCTTGATCAGTAGTTCTCAAGGCTCTCTGAAGAACTTTCAACGTTTTCCTTTGCCTGTGATTGCTGTAGGTTGTTAAGGCTAAACGTAACACAAAAACTGCTCCAAAACATTAGTGATAAAAAGGTTCTGGGCTAATTTGTCCCTTTGCCACTTTGTGCTACCTACGCATTGCCATTTAGTCCATTCATAGTTCAGTTTTGTCCCTGTAAACAAACTATTTTGCACTCATGTACTTAAACCATGGCACATTAATTAATTTTTAGTTGCAGTATGTATTTTCATGAATTATGAAGATAAATGGTCATAAAAACACCTAAATGTATATTATGCACTAAAAAAAACAACTTGACTCTTAGTTTTGGTTCTGATCTATGTTTGGACCAATGTCTTATTATGTGACCAACAATGAAACCAAAGCAACTCCTAGTCACTTCCTGCTAGTAGGTTTCATATTTATTGGAATTATATATTGTAATATTATATTGCTTATGACAGACAATGAATAGAATGTAAAACAATACTATAAATAATCAGTTGTCAAAGTGCTCAGCTAAACCAAATCAAGCTAGGATAAAACAAGATGAGGCAAACTGAGATTATGGTGGAAAAAGTACAACTAGCAAGAAAAGATAAACTAAAATTGCACAAGACAAGCTAAGAATAATTTAGGGAAGCCAAGCAAAGAGGAGCTAAAATGAGCTCAGGTGAGGCAAACTAAAATAAGTCAAATATTCTAAACCACATTTGCCCAGATGAGCAAAGAAAAAGAAAGCTTAGCTAAAAGAAGCTAAGACAAGCCTAGCCAAGGTAGGGCATAAGAAAATAAGGCAAGCAACGATAAAAAAAGACTACATAGAACACCCTAAGCTAAGGCAAGCTAAAAACAATGAAATGGTGCCCATCTAATGCAAGCTAAAATAAGCAAATTAAAGGCAAGCTATAACAAGGAAAGCTAAGAGAAGCTAAAGCTATGGCAAGCTAATAATAAACTATATGATAAACAAAACTGGCTAAACTAGGCTAAGCTAGGCCAGCTGGTCTGAAAAAGCTAAGGGAGACCATTGCAAACTAAACTACACTAAACCAAGACAAGAAAACTAAGATAAAGGAAGATAAGGCAATCTAAACTACACAAAGCTAAGATAAAAAAAAGAAAAATTTCGGGAAGCCAAAGAAAAACAAGCTCAAAAAGTTAAGGTAAGGCGAGCTAACATAAGTAACATATCATAAACTAATTTGTCTTGATAAGCAAAGATGGAGAAAGCTAAGCTAAGGTAAGCCAAGACAAGACCTGATAATGTAAGGCAAGCAAAGATAAAAAAGATTATACAGACAAGCTAAAATATGATGTTCCAAGATAAGAAAAACTGGGCTAAGCTAATGGTGTGATGATTTTTTTCTCATATATAATATTATATCATACATTCTGTGCATAGTTCAAATAATATAACCCACAACAGAGCTCACTGTAACCCAAACTGTGTGAGCAGCTTAAACTGTACTGGTTTTATACACAGAATTTACAGTTAATAAATGAAAACATTTTATCTTGGGTGGGCATTTTGTCTGTTTAAGGACTTCATTTAAGAACGCAAATGAAAGTTTTTGCTGATCAGCCTGTCTGTTATTCCTAACATATTAATTCTTAAATAAAAAAAGATTCACACATATCTTTATTTATGTATAAAGGTCTGATAGCACCTAATGTGGTGATTACAGTTTTTAATTGTAAACTGTGAAGAATTGTAATTTTGTTTTTTATTAAAATTTTACTTCTTGCATACTTGATTTTCTTTTCTAAGCTGAATGAGGTGATTCAGACCTAATTAAGCCTCATAACTGAATTCTCTATTATTAATAGGGAAAAAAACTAGTATAAAAATGAAATTGTAAAATCTCTAATCATTAAATTAAAACCCTAAATCCTTGTCTAAATGGCTCATTTTGAGTTAAAATCTGTTTTCTGCAATGATGACTGAGCTCACTGTCTCACCCTGCGGCACTGAATCCATCTGCGGCTGTTTGCAGTCCTCCGCTCGATGTCCGCCGCCACCACAGTTATAGCAGGACATCTTCCCTGCTGCCCGTTTCTGGCCTCCATTTCCCACAGTGCCATGTGGCTGATAGAACCCAAAGCCCTGCTGCTGGTCATGACACGTGACACTCTGCGGGTAGAGTGAAGGCGGGACCATCATGGGGTATGAGAAGTGCGGGGCTCCGGGGCTGGTGGCACTGGAAGAGGCGATGAGCGGACTGAGGTGGAGCAGGGGTCCCAGTGTGAACACGGAAGGTCCAGCTGAGAATGGCTGCAGGTAACCAGTGGCTGCGTATCCCGGCAACGCTCCATAGGGGCTGCAATTACCATGGCAACCACAGGAGCTGCAAACACACATGGAGGCGTTGTGAGCTAAACTCTGATCCGTAGAGGGGGCACCGGAGGTGGGCGGGGCGGGGCTGGATTTAGGCTGGTAGTAAGGGTTCCCGGGGCCTGCAGCAGTTGGGTTGATGGACATGGAGGAGGTGCAGGAGGATGAGGTGGGGGGGCAGATGTGATATCCTGTTGGAGAGGAGGAGAGGTGGAAGAGCAGGGGCGGCTGGGAGACATGGTGGAGGCTGTTGGAGGTGGAGGTCAGAGCAGAGCTGGTTTCCACCATCAGACCCACGGCACCCCCAGTCCGCCTACGACAAACTGCAGCCTCCTGAGGTCCAGGGGAACCATCTATGCTGAGACCAGTAAACTGGTTCTCCAGCCTGGCCGCCACCCCTACTCCAGACCCTAAACTGGAACCTGCTCCGACTGCAATCACAGCCAGTGGCTTAGTCCTGTCATCAGTGCAAAGCGGAGAGGGACGGGGTTTACGTGGGGAGGACCGTATGCGTGTTGGGTTTGGGACAGACTGAGGGTAACTGGGCTGCGGTTGGTAGAGAGTCTGAAGGAGGTTGAAGGGTAAATGGGAAGAGCAGGAAGGCAGGTGAGGAGGAGCTGGATCAGTCTGGACGGGAAGAACTTGGGCTGTGGGACGACCCGAACCCATGGTACAACTGGAGTTCAAGATGAAGCGGTCCTTCTCTGTACCACTGAGTGGGTTCGAACCTGAAACACCTAAACCACAGCATGGTGTGTTCAGAGTTGGATTTAATCCATACATCTGTCAGAAACATCTCAACATGTGTCATTGACTGAAGGGTTTTCTGGACACCCGAGTGGAAATCCGATCAAGTAAAACTCAGCTGATCCGTCCCACTCCTAAATGATTTCATCTGCATGAATCTGGAGTATTTTAGTAGTTCTGTGAAATAACTTACGCCCCAGAACGTCTCTGGTCCTGTCAAAGGCTGAGTCACAGCAGAGGGGCATCCAAGAGGAGCAGGAGTATCCAGAGGATGAGCTTCTGTCTGTGGACATCAGATGATGTGGTACTCCATCCACCTCCACCTGCAGCTCCCCTGCATGACAGTTAAGGAATTTAAGTTTGGACGATTGCTGTTGAACAGAATATTCTACTTTTTCAGGACACTGCGGAGAAAACCTTTGACTTTCACACTAAATTTTTCACATCCTAAAATGCTGCACTGGTTTAAAGTCAATTCACATCAGTTCTGCTAAACCCCTCATTTAGGTACTGAACAGGTTGTCAGGATGTTACAGAATCAATCAAGCTCCGAGAGTAAACGCAAACGTTTTAGAGGAAATTAATTCTTCTTATGCACTTTATATACAAAATAAGTCCAAATGCTTGCAAATCTGCTTCTTTTTAAATAATGCAGCAGTTAGATATGCACAGATTTCAGTTTTCAAGGCCAATTCAAATGTCTACTTTTTGAAACTTCTAACCTGGTGAGTGCATTTTTTGATGAATCAAGTCTAACACGGACATTCTTCGGGTTACTGAGAAGAGGCTTCGAGGTGTAAACACATCGCTCTGATATTTCTGTTTAATAAACCAGACTGTGTATCTCAGAACATCACACATTATACAAACAATTCATGTTTAATAATCTGCAGCATTGTCCAACTGATTCAACAATAATTCGAATTGGCCCTGAACTGGATGGAACTGAACATTTTGGGTTCAGTTCATTCAAGTTTATATTTCTGGTACCAGTTTACCAGATTAGTCCTCTTAAGGCAGTGTACAAGAAAAACAGAACCAGTTCACATCCACTATTATGCAATAAAGCCAGATTCAGATGCCAATTAGTAAAAAGCTGTGAATCCACGAATAAACATGAACATGGAATGCTAAATTTTAAATTCTGTGTTGATTCCTTCTGGATTGTGAAGATGTTTCTTGGCAATAAATCTTATACTTTTCAAAAGCTTCTTTATTTCCCATTAAATGGTTCCACATTTGCGAGTAAAAAAGGATGGTTCCTGCTCAAAAAAAAACCAAATCCTCTCTGTTAATGACGACAAGTTATTCTGCTCGTTTGCTGTTTATTGGACTGGATAATTGAATTTTCAGGAAACAAAACATTTTGGAGGTTTAGCAATTTATCCATTTAACAGAAGGGGGCCTCCATACAGAGTGGTAACTGGTACCTCCTCCCCATGCTGGTCACACGTTGCTGTGGGATGCTGTCCCATTCGTCAGCTAGCATTTTTCACAAGTCAGTCACTGTGGGTGTGTTGGTCACTTTGGCATGAGCAGCACGTTCAACCTGATCCCACAGGGGTTCAATATAGTTGAGGTCAGGAGTGCAGGTGGGTGATGCTCTCCACTCCCAGGTTCAGGAGGTAGACTGATGAATTCCATACTGTGGGTTTACATCTTAGAGCAGAGTAGCAATATGATATTTCCACTGGTTGGAGAAATTCAGCTCAATATCTCTCAGCGTTGAGGTTTCTTCCAATGCTGACAAGCCTTGGTTTTCCAGTAAGTGAGCTACCGGCCCACACCATCACACTGCCTCCACCAAAAGCTGTTTGGCATTAGCAGAGAGGATTTTTCACAACCAACAAACTCAGCTCCCCTCCTCAAACCCCAAATGCATTTCTTTACAAATGTGCCTCAATTTCTTGCCAAGAAGCAACGATACAACAAAGAAATTGGCGACCAAACACAAAGTTTAATTTCCTTTTAACATCAGCTCCCCCTCTTTTAGTTTCCCTGACTTTATTTTTATAATAATTCAAAGAAAAAAAACAGAAAGCTTACTTTAAGTGTCACCACTGTTACCTTTTTGCCCCTTTCGGCATTTCTCTTGCAGTTTTGGTCGTTTCTTACCAGAATTTACCGGGAATGTAAAGGAGCCACCTGCCAAAAGACGCTTCATACCCACAATGCTTCAATTTCTACTTACCTTGGTGACGTTTTATATCTGCTATCATGGCTGACGATTTAAAGTAATTTCTATAAACAGCTCATAATGTGGTTATGAGACCCTAATAAATAATATATACCTCCAAGATCTCCCTTAGAGTTTTATGGTTTAATCAGGGGTTAAAATCTTTCTTCTTTCTGAAGAGTCAATTGATCAAAACAGGGATAAGAATTGCAATCAGTAGAAATACAATAAACAGTCTATAACATCAATTAAGACTAGATAAGCAGGCAGTTATGAATGGGGTCCAAGTCGTCCCCATCAAGTCCGCCCCCTGCCAGCCCACATTCCCTCCCAGTGTCCCGCCTCCTCTCATGTAACCAGCTCACCCACATCAGTAGGTAATCTGCACGATATCACTCACTCCTGAAAGCTTTAGCCATTATGATGCACTTTGCCTACAGGTGGTGTTGAAAATAGTTTTAACATGTCATTAAAATTCCGTCTATATCATAAAATTCCCACAATATTGTTAAGATTACCATGTCTATATCTGGGAAACATAAACCCATCCCAATACCCTTACATTTAATGGCTGTTCAACCAAAAAATCATTACAACAATACTGGGAGTACCAACCCAATTCATAAATCCCTATATCCCCATAAAATTCCCCAAATATACTCAGAAGACCATGTCTTGACCAATATACACTGCTCAAAAAAATAAAGGGAACACTCAAATAACACATCCTAGATCTGAATGAATGAAATATTTTCATTGAATACTTTGTTCTGTACAAAGTTGAATATTCTGACAACAAAATCATACAAAAATCATCAATGGAAATCAAATTTATTAACTAATGGAGGCCTGGATTTGGAGTCACACACAAAATGAAAGTGGAAAAACACTAGAGGCTGATCCAACTTTGATGTAATGTCCTTAAAACAAGTCAAAATGAGGCTCAGTATTGTGTGTGACCTCCACGTGCCTGTATGACCTCCCTACAACGCCTGGACATGCTCCTGATGAGACGGCGGATGGTCTCCTGAGGGATCTCCTCCCAGACCTGGACTAAAGCATCCACCAACTCCTGGACAGTCTGTGGTGCAACGTGACGTTGGTGGATGGAGCGAGACATGATGTCCCAGATGTGCTCAATCAGATTCAGGTCTGGGGAACAGGTGGGCCAGTCCATAGCTTCAATGTCTTCATCTTGCAGGAACTGCTGACACACTCCAGCCACATGAGGTCTAGCATTGTCCTGCATTAGGAGGAACCAGGACCAACCACACCAGCATATGGTCTCACAAGGGGTCTGAGGATCTCATCTCGGTACCTAATGGCAGTCAGGCTACCTCTGGCGAGCACATGGAGGGCTGCCCTCCAAAGAAATGTCACCCCACACCATTACTGACTCACTGCCAAACCGGTCATGCTGAAGGATGTTGCAGGCAGCAGATTGTTCTCCACGGTGTCTCCAGGCTCTGTCACGTCTGTCACTTGTGCTCAGTGTGAACCTGCTTTCATCTGTGAAGAGCACAGGGCGCCAGTGGTGAATTTGCCAATCCTGGTGTTCTCTGGCAAATACCAAGCGTCCTGCACGGTGTTGGGCTGTGAGCACAACCCCCATTTGTGGACGTCAGGACCTCATACCATCCTCATGGAGTCGGTTTCTAACCGTTTGTGCAGACACATGCACATTTGTGGCCTGCTGGAGGTCTTTTTGCAGGGGTCTGACAGTGCTCCTCCTGTTCCTCCTTGCACAAAGGTGGAAGTAGCGGTCCTGCTGCTGGATTGTTGTCCTCCTACGGCCTCCTCCACGTCTCCTGGTGTACTGGCCTGTCTCCTGGTAGCGCCTCCAGGCTCTGGACACTACGCTGACAGACACAGCAAACCTTCTTGCCACAGCTCGCATTGATGTGCCATCCTGGATGAGCTGCACTACCTGAGCCACTTGTGTGGGTTGTAGAGTCCGTCTCATGCTACCACGAGTGTGAAAGCACCACCAACATTCAAAAGTGACCAAAACATCAGCCAGAAAGCATCGGTACTGAGAAGTGGTCTGTGGTCCCCACCTGCAGAACCACTCCTTTATTGAGTGAGTCTTGCTAATCGCCAAAGATTTCCCTTTGTTGTCTATTTCATTTGAACAACAGATGTGAAACTGATTGTCAATCAGTGTTGCTTCATAAGTGGACAGTTTGATTTCACTGAAGTTTGATTTACTTGGAGTTATATTGTGTTGTTTAAGTGTTCCCTTTATTTTTTGAGCAGTGTATGTATATGCGAATCTCCCGTTCCACCACAACCCAAAGGTGCTCTATTGGATTGAGATCTGGTGACTGGAGGCCATTTGAGTCCAGTGAACTCGTTGTCATGTTCAAGAAACCAGTCTGAGATGATTCGTGCTTTATGACATGGCACGTTATCCTGCTGGAAGTAACCATCAGAAGATGGATACACTGTGGTCATAAAGGGATGGACATGGTCAGCAACAATACTCAGGTAGGCTGTGGCATTGACATGATGCTCAGGGGCCCAAAGTGTGCCAAGAAAATATCCCCCACACCATTACACCACCACTACCAGCCTGAACCGTTGATATAAGGCAGGATGGATCCATGCTTTCATGTTGCTGATGCCAAATTCTGACCCTACCATCCGAATGTCGCAGCAGAAATCAAGACTCATCAGACCAGCCAGCGTTTTTCCATCTTCTGTTGTCCAATTTTGATGAGCCTGTGTGAATTGTAGCCTCAGTTTCCTGTTCTTAGCTGACAGAAGAGGCCCCCAGTGTGGTCATCTGCTGCTGTAGCCCATCTGCCTCAAGGTTCGACGTGTTGTGTGTTCAGAGATGCTCTTCTGCATGCCTTGGTTGTAACGAGTGGTTATTTGAGTTACTGTTGCCTTTCTATCAGCTGGAACCAGTCTGGCCATTCTCCTCTGACCTCTGGCATCGACAAGGCATTTGCGCCCACAGAACTGCCGCTCACTGGATATTTTCTCTTTTTCGGATCATTCTCTGTAAACCCTAGAGATGGTAGTGCGTGAAAATCCCAGTAGATCAGCAGTTTCAGAAATACTCAGACCAGCCCGTCTGGCACCAACAACCATGCCATGTTCAAAGTCACTTAAATCACCTTTCTACCCCATTCTGATGCTCTGAACTGCACCAGTCATCTTGACCATGTCTACATGTCTAAATGTATTGAGTTGCTGCCATGTGATTGGCTGATTAGAAATTTACGTTAACGAGCAGCTGGACAGGTGTACCTAATAAAGTGGCCAGTGAGTGTGTATATATGTATATATATCTATATATATATATATTCCTACATTAAAGGCTTTTTCAACAAAAACATTGTAAATTGTCATTTAACAACTGACTCAAATTCAAAAATTCAGAAAATATCCCAAAAAATAAGGTAAAAATATTCATCAGAAATATTCTCAACTTTTTAAATATAATCTCATTTTTTATAATTAATCTCAACAATTCATCAGAATACTCAGAATGCTTCTAAGAGAAATACATTCATTCGCAAAGGTTAAGTACATGGGCATACATTAGTTTAGCAAAATGGTAAAGCATGGGTACAAAATGGAGGTGTGAATGAGTGATTTAGGATTATCAAGCTAAATAAAAGTCCCCCTGCTGACCTGACATCAGTGCATCTTTACTGACTACCAAAGCATGATACTATCAGAACTTAAATAAAAGATATGTATTGTTCATACTGATAAACCTATTGTTTTTTGGTTTTTTTTAAATATTCACTCATTTGGGATTTAAAGCTTGCAACATGTTTAAAAAAAACTGGGACAGGGGCAACAAAAGACTGGGAAAGTTGAGGAATGCTCATAAAACACCTGTTTGGATCATTCCACAGGTGAACAGGTTAACCATCATGATATATAAAAGGAACATCCCTGAAAGGCTCAGTCGTTCACAAGCAATGACGGGGCGAGGTTCACCACTTTGTGAACAACTACGTGAGCAAATAGTTCAAGAACGTTTCTCAACGTACAGTTTCAAGGGATTTAGTGATATCATCTACAGTCCATAATATAATCAAAAGATTTAGAGAATCTGGAGAAATCTCTTCATGTAAGCGGAAAGGCCCAAAACCAACACTGAATGCTTGTGAAATTCGACCCCTCAGGAGGCGCTGCATTAAAAACCAACATCATTCTGTAACAGATGTCATCACCACGTGGGCTCAGGAACACTTCAGAAGATAAAACTCCACCATGCAAAACCAAAGCCACATATCAACAACACCCAGAAATGGCGCTGACTTCTCTGGACCAGAGCTCATCTGAGATGGACTGACCCAAAGTGGAAAAGTGTGCTGTGGTACGACGAGTCCACATTCCAGATTGTTTTTGGAAACCATGTACGTTGTGTCCCCCGGCCCAAAGAGGAAAAGGACAATCTGGATTATCAGGACAAAGTTCAAAAGCCAGCGTCTGTGATGGTATGGGGGTGCGTTAGTGCCCATGGCATCATGGGTAACTGGCACATCTGTGAAGGCACCATTAATGCTCAAAGGTACATCTAGGTTATGGAGCAACATCTGCTGCCATCCAAGCAATGTCTTCTTCAGGGACGTCCCTGCTTATTTCAGCAAGACGATGCCAAGGCACATTCTGCACATTCCAACAGCGTGGCTTCGTAGTAAAAGAGTTCTGGTACCAGACTGGCCTGCCTGCGGTCCAGGCCTGTCTCACACTGAAAATGTGTGGAGCATTATGAAAGGAAAATACAACCACGGAGACCCGGGACTGTTGAGCAACTGAAGATGTTCATCAAGCAAGAATGTGCAAGAATTTCTCCTACAAAGCTTCAACAATTAATCCTCCGCTCCCAAACGCTTATAGAGTGTTGCTAAAAGGAAGGGTGATGGAACACAGTGGTAAACATGACCTTGTTGGAACATGGTGCAAGCATCAAATTCAAAATGAGCAAAAACATGCAAATAAAATAAAGTTAATTAGTTGAACATTCAATATTTTGTCTTTGTAGTGGATTCAACTGCAAAGAGGTTTAACAGGATTATTTAAATCAATGTGTTCTGTATTTACTGTTTCACACAACGTCCTCACTTCATTGAAACTGCGATTGTACATTAGTGACACAAGAAAAACAAAAGCTCTTTTTTGGCTCAGGTGCCTCACATCTTCCATTACCTGCAGTGGAGGTGGGGGGAGCTGAGATTCCCATGTGACTGGAAGGTGTCACTCTGGCGATGCCGCTGCAGGGCCGCTTCTCCATCTTCATCTCCCTGCTGTGGAAACACCAAAAAACACTGAAATCGTGAGACATCTTTTATCCACCAGGGGGAGACATTGTCTACTAAATGGGTCTGCTTGGTTCTTTAGCAAACATGTTTAATACCGTGGGAAAACTGCTAAAGGAAATTTCTATTTTTTGCATCCTGTTTAGGCACAAGCACACACACATCCTCACCTGGCTGGAAAGCTGCTGATGCTGGGAACGGATAAAGGAAATTCATGCACAGGTTTGGATCTGTGTGGGTACAGACAGATTTTCCTGCAGGTCCAAGTTTACTTATTGCTTCCACACAGATTTTCTCCCATTGGAGTACGTCTTATCTCTGATCCCCCACCAGCCGGTTAACCATTGACCTTTTATGGACTCCACAGATTTTACAGCCACAGAAATCAGTTAAGGCTGAGCCAAAACCAACCATGTCCAAGAATAAATTAGATTGACGCTTTAACGGATTACTTGAAATCCGTTTCCTGAAGACAAAACAATGATTTGAACCCTGAATCGTCCCTGAACAGCACCACAAAATAATGCAAATTTACACAAGACAAATAATCTGACAGTTGTGATTTGCAAACATATAGAAGCCTTTCTGAGCTGTCAAACTTATCGGATTTCCTTAGACTCTCCAGGTGTTCTGGCTGAGGTAAAATTATTTTCTCCGGCTTACTCTGCTGATTTTTGAAGTTCCAGCTGAGTCTTGAGTTTCTTCTTTGCTCCCTGGGTCAAGTCGTACTTGTTGAGGTCCTCCTCTGTCAGAGCTAAAAACTTTCCACAAAAACAGGTTTGGACATTTTTCAGAAAAGGTTAAAATGGTTGTCTGATGGCTTATTTATTTATGCATAAACACATAAAGGTCTGCAGACCTCCTCCATGGTGAGCTGTTTGAAAACTGGGTAGTACTTGTGGAGCCGAAGTTTGCGCAGCCAGTCCAGGATGCCGTTCTGCTCCGGAGTGTTGGGCTGGGACTGTGGTAACTGTGCTGGGTGGGACTGGGAGCGGGGCAGGGAATGTGAGTGGGGTACCTGCTGGGAATGGGACGGGTGCAGGGACTGCATACTGGGTTGAACGCTGGTTTGTGGATGAAGATGGTGCTGCAGGGGCTGTGGGTATGAGTGAGGCTGGCTGTGAACCAGCGAAGAGGACGTGTCGCCTCCACCGGCTGCAGAGCTCCTCGAGGGAAGAGGGGGCATGGAGGGAGGCAGCGGAGTGTGTTGGGGAGGAGGAATGGGGGGAGACATAAGGGATGACAGGTGAGGGAGGGAACGAGTCAAGACGGAGCTGTGGGTGCTGACTACGGGCTGGACACTGGCCACCCGGTACACCGCCCTAAGACAGGAGAGGCAGTCAGAGGAGCAGAAATGATCATTGGAATTCAGTCTGATAAATGTGTTTTAACAGAAACACAAAACATGGAAGCAAAACTGAAGACTCAGCTAGTGGCACCTAACAACTCTTCTCCACTGTGCCCCATCATAAAACATCACCACCTCATAAAGAACATTTTCATCCCAGCTGAACTCGCTATAGGAGCTCACCATCAGCATCCTGGTTAATTTAGGTCAGATGTTTACATCATGGAGATAAACGGCATTAATTTTAGACTGTTATCGGTTCTTTTTCATGGTGTAATAATTATGCAACATATGACTGCACTGAATAAAACAAGAAACGGACACAAGCTTAAATTTGCTGCCAATTTTCATGAATCCACCCAGGTTTAATATATGCAAACACTCCCACTAATACTTGGCTAAATGTCTCTGTCACCTGGCAGAATCAACTCATTTAAATTTGGTCTAAGCATTTAGAAATAGTTCAAGCTTCTTCCGCAGGGTTAGATCTGGGAGCTGAAACAAGCTGACCTATGAACTAAGAACGAAACTCAACAAACTTTGGTAACATCTGCTTCACTTTTTATAAATTTAAGTGGTAATTAGAGATTTAACTGGATAAAATTCAACCTCACAACAAACTAACCTCCACATTCAGTGCATGTGATCAATGGGCTGTAGCAAATGCAGATACAGTTATGCAGAAATTACAAAATGAAGCCTTCAGCTCTGTTTGTACATTGTTTAAGGTATTTACTTTAAAAGTGGATTTGTGCGTCTGCTGTGCTGAGGCTTAGAGGAAATGCACAAAACTCAAATCCAAAACATCAAGGAGGAACAGAAATAGATTCGTAGTGGCCCATCATTATCCTGGTCACTGTTTGTTTCAGCCTCTGAGCCGAGATTACTGTCGAACAGGCTCAAAATCATCATATTCCAGCTCATATTTATAAGCCAGAGCCGTGCTGAAGGGACGCTTCCTTTGGCGGAGCTTTATTCCACAAGTAAAAAGGTTGTCGGAGTCCGTTCAGTCACTCATCCAGCTTAGTGTTTATTTTAAATTTTTACCTAAATTTATACTTTTGACTTGCTCAGCAACAAATTAAGAATGCAATATTTTAATGAAACTAATTATTGTAGGTCCTTAAAAGGGTCTCAGATAAAAGAGAGCTGTTCTGTTTCCTAACTTTATGAGTGGAATGTTTTCTATGTTGGTTTAGAAAATGTTTTCGGTTTATTTCCAGCAACAGGAACAGGAACTTCCTTCCAAAACCCTCGCCGTATTTAGCACAGTTTAATGAGTGGGTGTGCCCGAGTAATTTTTCAGTAAAGAGCCGCTGAATGTTTGGGGCCCTACTTATCATCTTAAAATGAAAGCAAACAAAGCAAAACAACAGGCTAATAAAAGAAAATTGTTTGTGTTGTGCCTAAAATGTTCCATTTAAGAAGATACATGTTTGTCATGGGAAATCGCTTCCTGAAAAAATTACACAAGTACCCATCTGCATGAACTCCATTTGCTGGGGGGACACATTTGTACCATTCTTGCACTGCAGTCAGGGGCCCCCCAATTATGTCCAAGTCTCAACCATCTAGCTGTTGATTTAAGGTGAAGTTGAAGAATTTGGAGTCAGTCCTCGGTGAGACAATGTAACAGCATGATGCTGCCACCACCATGCTTGTAAGATGGAGGAGTCAAGCCTCACTTTGACTCTACCAAACATCCTTCTAGTCTTTGTGTCCAAACAGCTCAGCAGTCAGTTTAAAAACGCTGTAAGCCAGGCGTCTACTCAGAACTCTCTGCAGAAGATGGAGTCCCTTGTTCTCTGTACTTGATTTATATTTTTTGGGAATGAGAACAGGCTTTTCCGTTCACTGGTTATTAGAACCACCAGGTCGTTGTTCAGCATTTCATGAGAGTATACTAGAAAAATGTCCATATAGAAGATAAACAAACAGCTTGTGAACATCCACAGCACACTGAACGGCTGAGAGGAAACTACACTCGTCACCTCAAATCCTGAAATCAGGCGCAGGATATCGGGTTAGTGCATCGTTGCACTAAATCTGAATTCCTTTAGAAATGTTTTTCCACTTAATTAGTGTTTTATTACAAGAACCAACTATGTGAATGATTTAAGATACATTTATACTCAATATTTATGCATAGCTCCAACATCTTGTCATGGACACTTTAAACCCTCTGGAAAAACAACCGTTCAGATATTTCTAGACATTATCCAATGGGCCGTTAAAGTAAACCAGAGCTAGAGTCTAACCGGTCATATTGACTGGTCTGAATTCCTACGATAGTTGCTAAATATAAAAACAATCCCTCCAGAAAGATGGAGAAGTGCAAGAACATCACCTGTTAGCTCCTCTGTACTGGACCATACAGCTGGTATCTAACAGAGAGAAACAAAAAGACCTTCATCAACATGAAAATCCTCAGAACAGAAACTCAGTTCCAACACAACCATGCTCAAAATTAAAAAGTGTGATTACATGTTTTATCATATGGACTTTGCTTGTGTCCTTCACCCATAACTGGCGAAGCTGATAAATGTTGTAAACCTTTAATGCAAATGAAAGGACAACATGACTAGAGATCATTGTGGCTCCTACTGAAAGAATATAAACAGATAAAAGTACATTCTTGAGTTTAAACTGCAATAAGTTTCATCAAGAGGAGTTGTTAACGGTTTAGTTTGGATCCTCTGTCAAAGCAGGAGGTCTGTGCTTCGCTCATACTGTTAAAGACATTACCTGTTTTATTTTCCTAAAAAGGTCACAAGGTTAAGAAAATGTGTTGAGCAATAATTGTGAAGCTTTTAGGAAAAACAGAACAGCACTGCAAAAGTATTCCAATCAGGTCATATTATATTATGGCTGCTATTGTGGTTCTTCCAGATCCTTCATGCTGCTCCATCAGGGATCCTCCAAAAATTCCCTCTGCTCTACCTGGCAAAGTCAAACACAGTCTGAACAGCCTCTGTCATTTCATATAAGAAAAAAAAGTCTTCAAGTTTTGAAGTTTTTCATTGAACTTTGAGCTTTTTTTGTCTCTCATGTTGAATCTAAAGCCAGAAGTATGAATCATTCAGGCACAAAAAGGCTCCTAAACTGAATATATCTGTATTAAAATCCTTTCTGACAGAAATGAAATATATCACTCTTTGTAATGGATTGAAATAATATGTGACTATATATATATTGGATAACTGAACTAAATGAACTTTTTAATGATGATAATTTATTGTGACGCACCCATAGTTCTTAAAGAGAAAATGCAATGGGCTAAAATTGGCGTTGGCTGGTCAGAGCTTCACGAAACTGGAGATGAGAAAGCCAAAAAAAACTCCGATCTCTAATCCAGACCACCTTAAACACAATGCAAGGGAAACAAGAGCCAGATTTTGCACAGATTCCCACAAACGGACCAAACAAGACCTCCGAACGTCCCAGATAGAGCTGGTCAGTTTGATTTTACCTGCACAGATTATTCCCAAAAAACAAAATCTGAGGAACACTGACATCAAACTCCTGCAGGAATCTGTGGTTTTGTTGACATCTGGCTGCAGTAATTTGCATGCATCTAGGGTAAAAGATCGGTTTCCCGGTCTTGTGCTTAGAGGGTGTACAGTCCTACATTGTAGGGAAGGATGTGTTGGTGTGAGCACTTCACCGTGACGCTGAAAGTGCTCACAATGCTGCTACTGAGAGCCTGGAACAATTCAAATGCATAAACACAGATTATCAGCCACACTGAGAGACACATTCTGCACCGGCAGCTATAAATACACTCTGAGATGAAGTCACAGTTATACATCGAACACACACACACACACCATGAGGTCACCACACTCTAGGCTTCCCAACGCAAACATGCCGCAGTGAATTCCCACACCAGACCAAAATAGACCAGGTCAGCTCTGTCCAACACCTCAAAATCAGAGTGCTGTCTCACCTCTTCTCTACAACCAACTCACTGCCTCTCTTCTCACCCCAAACACCCCAACACAAGAAGGAAATTTGTGCCACCGTCTCTTTCTGAGGCTACTCAGAGATCGCTCATATTTTACAACTCTGCTAGAAAGACTTCCTGGTTTCATAGATTCGGCTGTGCCACAACGTTACCCCCAACTTTTATTTCAGGTGTCACAAAGTAAGGCAGGACTTACTGGAGCTGGAAGTGAGCGGGCAGGTGGAAGCTCCAGGACTGCTGGGAAAAGAAGAAGGCGGAGGTATTCTGGCAGAGGGGGGAGACAAGGGGCAGTTGGATGACAGAGGCCTGTTGGAGGTGAAGAACAGCTGGACGGTGTGGTGTTGCAGGACATGGCTGGGTAGAGCAGGCAGACACCTGGGTGATAACATTACATGTATGAGCATCAAAAAGCAACATTTAGGTAAAGGAGAGCTGTGAATTATGTACAGACTTCCTATGTTTCTGCTTTTTTGGCGCTCTTAAATGTTTCAGATCATTAAACAAATGTTAATATGAGACAAAGATCACCTGAGAAAATACAACATGCAGTTTTTAAATGATGATTTCATTCACTGAGGGAAAACAGCTCTCCAAACCAACCTGGCCAGATGTAAGAACATAATTCATTCATTCATTAATAAAAACATAATTATAATAGCCGGCCCCACAGGGGGATTAATGCTGGTGCCTTTGTGCCCACTCCCTCCTCCCTCACACATGTAACACCAACACAGCAGTAGGGTCTCAGGGTATGGGACGATGGGCCTTGTGGGCATGGGGGGAGCACCATGAAATGCCTCCGTCTGCTATATTTGGCTCTGTCCTGCACTTTCATTCTAATGTGTTAGAAAGACTTAGGGCTTTAGGTGGGGGAGACATCCGCTGTAAACAAGCAGTGGGGTCTCGAGCCCACTGGGACCGCCACCCCCCAGGGATAACTGGGGGGTGGCGGTTGTGCTCACGGGGCAAGCCTTGGGCCCTGGCTGCTGCTACGAGGCCTGTGCCAGCTTGGTGGCACAAATGTACACTTCTAGGTGACATACTCACTCTCACATACACCTACTAAACGTGCCAATTTCTACACATATGGGACAACTTGGCAGATAGATTTATAAAAGAAAGGAAGCTTCAGTTCAACTATCAGCTGTTAACTTTTTATATGTAAAGAGAAAAATACAAACAAGTGGAGTTACAATGTTTCCACTGGTTACGGCTTGTAAAGACCAGAACGACAATGTAGCATGGAGAACTGAAATGAAAAATCTCTTCACCTATCCATCATATCCAATCCTGGTCCTCGGAACATCATTCCAATATTCCCCTGAGAATTGAGACACCCCTTCAGGCAGCCACTACACCATCAGTTATGACTGATTCCTTGTATGTAAAGAGACGCTACTGCACAAAAGTAATCTGCACACATTTTGTGATTTTACAACCAAAATATTTAATGTGCTGTGTTCGTTGGTCCTCATGATGATGTTTGTTCACTAATGTTCTCTAACAAACCTCAGAAAGAACAGTGGGATTTATACTGGGAATAGACTTCACACAAACTCCATTTACTCAACATGTGGCTTCTAAAAGTGGTTGGTTACACCTAATTTTATTTAGGAGTAAAGAGCATTAAAATCATTCATAATTTCCTTCACCTTACAGATATCCCTGACTTTGTGTTGAATTACATAAAATCCCAACAAAATAATTTACAACCAAAACATCCAGAAGGGAAAAGGTTCTCGGGAACTACTGCTATGCCCTGTGTGTCATGTGACATACATGCAAAATGTAGGTTCAGAGATATAGAAGTGAGAATTAGGGTGAGAGCGATTCTACTCTTGACAAAGACCCTAACTTTAGAGAGGTGAAGGTTTTGGACTAACCTGGTGTCAACCTCTGAGGACTGAGGGAGGAACTTCTCCAGTCCATCATCAGGAAACACCTGTGAAAGCTAATAGAGGAACATTCAGCGTTATTAAATTTAAAAACTACCCAAAGTGTCACAGTATGTTGACAATATAAAGCTTTTTAAATGATCTTATTCTTATTGTTGTTGCCCGGTAGCATTCTCTACACATTTTATGCAGAAATGAACCAGCCTCATATGTCAGCTGATTATACCTCCTTACCTGGGATGTCATCTCAGCCACCTCCTGTTGAGTTCTGACAACAGATGATGTAAAACCATCAGACCTGCCCACCTGGAGGAACAGAGGAGAGAAAGGAAGACAGCAATGGTGGAATGAGGAAGAGAGGCTGAGGATGATAGGAAATGTATGTCATGGGAGTTCATCTACCTCAAACAAATATTCGCTGCCATTCTCTGACTTGTGCGTCACCCTTCTCAGCACCACCCGTTCAATCACAGCTGAAAGAAGCACATATCTGTTCAATGAGGGGTAAAAACACAGGGGCTGTATTTAAGTCCAGGTCCGACACTTTGGGGAGATAAGCTTAAGTGGCATTAGGACAGTGGAACTCCAATAAAAATGCTGAAAGATGCTCAGTGCGTGCCAGTAGGTGGCGATATAGGCAATAAAAATACAAAAGAGCAATATCAATTGCAAGGCTAAAGATTCTTTCAAAAATAATTGTTTATGTTTTCTGACTTTCTCATTTTTTTATATATCTAATCTTGTGCATTTCACCTCTATTTTCAAAGCATCCATCATTGCAGGCCTTACTTCCATGTAAATCATTTCTTTTACTCAGCTATCCTACAGCCACAGACCAGTTCTGATGCTCATCTCCATCCACTCCACCTTGCTAGCACTTTGTTCTATACCTATTTTATGCTCGGCTCATTGATTTGCATGGCCGACTCCCCGTACAGTACCTCTACCGGTACCGAAGGTGGCTGTACCTGAAGTCGCCCATGCAAATCCGGTAGCTACACTGCCACACCAGTCACCCTCTCATGCATATACATTTATACTGTCTCATCTCCCTTGACTTTTATTCCTTTAGACCAGACCTCCACCTCTCCAGCCTCTCTTTCGCCTGCTTCCTTACGTCACCACAGATTCACAATGCCATCTGCAAACATTAGAGTCCATGCAATCTCCTTCCTTACTGTATCTGCCAACCTGTCCATCACCCCTGTAAACAAGGAGATTAGAGCTGATCCCAGATGTAATCCCACCTCTACCTTAAGCCCTTCTGTCACACCTACCACACACCTCACCACATGTATGTGTATGTGTGTGTGTGTGTGTGGTGTGTGTGTGTATGTATGTGTATGTGTGTGTGTGTGGTGTGTGTGTGTGTGTGTGTGGTGTGTGTGTGTATGTATGTGTATGTGTATGTATGTGTATGTGTGTGTGTGTGTGTGTGGTGTGTGTGTGTGTGTGTGTGTGTGGTGTGTGTGTGTATGTATGTGTATGTGTGTGTGTGTGTGTGGTGTGTGTGTATGTATGTGTATGTGTGTGTGTGTGTGGTGTGTGTGTGTGTGTGTGGTGTGTGTGTGTATGTATGTGTATGTGTATGTATGTGTATGTGTGTGTGTGTGTGTGTGTGGTGTGTGTGTGTGTGTGTGGTGTGTGTGTGTATGTATGTGTATGTGTGTGTGTGTGTGTGGTGTGTGTGTGGTGTGTGGTGTGTGTGTGTATGTATGTGTATGTGTGTGGTGTGTGTGTGGTGTGTGTGTGTATGTATGTGTATGTGTGTGTGTGTGTGTGTGTGGTGTGTGTGTGGTGTGTGTGTGTATGTATGTGTATGTGTGTGTGTGTGTGTGTGTGTGTGTGCCCACAAGCGAGCCATTTGCACATATTTCACGTATCCTTATGTCTTTGTGTTGATGCGTATCCTCAACTCTAGAGGTTGGTTTAGGCCGCCGTGCCGTAGGTTCATCCATGTCAGTCAGTGAAAAGTCAACGCAAGTAAAAATGTGGGTGTGGGTTCACACATGTACAGCTAAACAGCTCAGTTTGATGGAACATTGGGCGTGCAGGGACAAGCTGCTGAGACGGGGATGAAGGAGGAGTACACTGTTCTCTGCAGCTGTGGAGGTTTTCTAAATGCTTCAGGCCACTTACACCAACAACCTGTCAAACCCAACAATGCGTGTCACTGAGTCTTGCTTATCTTCTGATTTTATTGGTTTACAGCAAGTTATTACAGAGTGACAAAAATATGCAACAAGTGTAGATAAGCTGCCTGAGAGACGCTGGTAAACACATAAAGCAACACCATTAACATGTACCTCACGCTGCTCTCCTGTTTGCACACTGAATGCCTGTGTTTTATGTTGCTGACAGCTATGTGGTATAACCAGAGGTGACATAGTTGAGCGTTGTGTTACAGATCTGCCATATTGGCACAAACCCCAACACATGAGCTGCTCACCAGGACACTGATTTCTAATAGCTGATAATGGAAGTAATCCCTCTTTATCAATCTGGCTTCAGAAAACCCAGGTGAGAATGAGAGGGGTGACCATGCTGCTAACGAGAAAAGAAAGCTGTGAAATGTAAAAAAATAAATTCCTACTCTCACAACTAGTGAAGTAACCCTAACCCTAACCCTAAAAACAGCAGCTCTGGAATCTAAATGTAAATTTAAAAAACACATTTTACCAAGCTAAAAAAAGACAGCAACCATGTGTGCAAATGTATAAATGATCAAATAATAAAAGTCAGTGAAAACCAGTCGTTATGCATGCTATTTAGCAGAACATGGACGTTGTTCAGATGAGCATATGGGGCCAAAGTAAGCAGCTGTCTTACAAAAAGTAATTATACAGCATTCATCAGTTCTTTAGTATGAGTTGTTTAGATGCTGGAGATTCACTCTTGAATGTTTCCTGCTGTGATAAGCTTGATTTCTCCAAGAAAATCTCTCATGATTTCTGAAACTGAGATCTTCCAACTACCATTTTACTTCAGGTAACATACTGACTGCTCTACAGTACAGCGATGGCTGAAAGTTCTCGCAGTGAGAAAAAATGTTCTGATTTTCGAGCCGCAGTGTAGTCACGTCTGTTGCTAATGGAGGATGTTCTACTTGAGCTATTGCTGGGCAGAACTTGGAGGAAGCCCCCTGCCCTTAGATGAAAAAGCAACCCCACACATGAACCTCGTCAGGCCTAGGGCTGCGCAGCGTTGTCATCAGTGTTTGCAATATTTATATAACAAAAGACTGTTTGAAATGCAGTAATTGTTGCCTAATACATTTAGAGGGTTGTGAGTTGACAGCCTGCATACCGGTGTGAGATTTATCCTGTTCAGGACTCTATCTGCAGTTTATGCCCACACCTGACACAGATCATGGTGTCCGAGGCACTGAAGGTCACAGAGAGTGTTGGAAGCAAAGAGAAAGATAAGAGAAGTGAGGGAAATGTGGATTTATTGTCATCACACGGAATAACCTCCTCCAAGAGCACCGAGTGCATCAACAAAATCAAATGTTCTTGCTTAGTTTGTTTAGTCTTACAATTTTATAAAAAGTTGTAATTATTCATTGCAGTCTGTAGTCCGATTTTTCTTTCATTTCCTTTGTACTTGCAGTGGCATGATGTTTTTTTGTCATCATGTAAAGCACTATAAATTTTCTTGTTGCTGAAATGTTCTATACAAATAAACCTGCCTTGTCATCACATAATGTTCAAATATTGAGCAGCCCTAATCACGACTCATGGCAGCTCTCAACTTTATTTCTCCAAACGAATGATTTTCCAGGTATCCCAAACAATGAGAAGGAGGATTCATTAAGGAAATGAACTTTGCAACTGTCTTTTGCCCATTATTGTACTTCCTGCAGGATTTCAGTCTGTTTCTGGCCACTGTTGAGCAAGCTCTGCACTGGTGGCAACATGGTACTCATACATTTGTCAGAAAGAGACCAACATTTTGGGGCTTCCTTAATCCTATTGGACATCCTAAAACTTTCTAGTTGATAAAACTAAAATTAGATAACTCTGCACAATAATCTAAAAATAATGCAACCTGGAGACCTACAAATAGCAGAACACAACATCTGTGTCAATGCAAAAACTTTGCCAGTGAATGCTCTTTACATGACACCACATCTCAAAAATGATTGAACAAGATGAAAACTGTCTTGATGGATAATAAAACCTCTTTAGCAAGGTGATGATTCAACTCGTTTCAGGCCAGTCAACAGTCAGCATCTGAGCTATGCTGGGGCGAGAAGCGCATTAACACAGGGAAGCCTAAACCAACCACTGAGCTGCATGACATATTGTTTTTCCATCATTGTTTTTGGGAAGATGTTGCTTATTTCATCATAAAGCAAACTCAGCATGACTACACGGTCAAGGAGTCAGTGCTAAGCTCACATCAGGACCTCTCGGTTAATGGACACAATCTCCCTCACAGATTCATGATTAAAGATGGAAGCAAACTTCTACACAAACCTTTGTTTAAACAAGTTACAGAAAATATTGTCAGCATCAGAGTTTAAAATATAAAAAGATCTTCTCTTATGATTTGCTTTCTTTTGTTGTGATCAAAGTAATGTCTAATGAGGGATTTATTTGAAGCTTTAGAAATAAAACTCGTGACTCATCCTCTAGTAATATTAAAATTGTTTACTTGTTGAAACTCAGTGGGAAAGGACGACATAATCCTCTTTGGATTCTTTTTGAATCAGATGACAGAAAAACATACATGGATAGAATTCAACTTTCAAACTTTATATGTGTCTGATGAAAAGGTTGATGCTCATTCAGAGGTCCTGTATCATTAGTGATTGTGTTCTTTTTTTGAAAACCCAAACCATGTGCTTGAACACTTCACTGTAGATTTCCCACCTAACCCTGAAGGCAGCATTCTTTCAGCTCTGCTCTTGTGTTTAGATGTGCCAGCATGCTTCATCTTGTTCAATGTTCTCTGCTAGACAAACTTCAAAAGATCCTCAGTCACAGCTGCTCACCTTTTCCTGTTTTCTCCTGGTGGTTCCTGTTCGGGGTATCCAGGATCTGCGGATGGGTCGGTGGAGGAGAACGGAGTTCTTGCTCTTCGTGTCCTGATGCAGTACCGGAGGGTGGTCCTGACCCTGGCGAGGCCTCTCTGGTCTGGTTCTGGGGATGAGGGGTCAGAAGAACCCGTGAAAGATCAGGGATAATCAGGTTTACTACTGTTTGGAACGTCATCAGACTGAAGCAACATCAGAGGTTATTAATGACACTGCTGAACATGAAATATTCCAAAATGTTTGAGGAAGAGAGAATTTCAGAGTAAAATCAAGGAATTAACATGGACTGAAAAATCAAAGGTTCTGTGCAGAAGTTTTAAATCAGCCAAAACATCTTTGTACTCCCCTCGCTGCAGTAGGGTGCCCTAACTTTTTCCTGCTCGGAAACATCATTTGTTTAATGAGTAAAACAAGCTAAATGTTTCAAATTAATCCCTTCCTTTCCCACACATAAAAAAATATTACAGTAGATATCAATGAATGAACATTTGTAATAACGAACTGAGTATCTTCAGTCAGAGGCTTCTTCAGATCTGCTGTAAGACGGAGCGCTACAGGAGATCCTTCCTGCCCACAGCCATAAGCATCTGCAACGGCTCTTTGAAGAAACCTACATAATATGAGCTATAACAACATTTAATTTCCCTTTGGGATTAATAAAGTATTTTTGAATTGAATTGAATTATGACTGTATATCCAGCAAAGTCAGGACTATTCCATCAACACCTACACAGAAAAAAACAAGGCTCCAGGGGAAGGACGTAAAGCAACGTGGGAATCCGTGATGAATCCTGGATTTGCTTTGTCCAAGGAAATGATGCTTTGTTTAGTGCAAACCCAACAAAACACGTAAAAATAACACCCTGAAGAAAAGCCTCACATTTCCACAGTCAGTGAAGATCTGGGCCTGCATGTCAGGTGGAGGAGGACAGACGGCAATCAGTTCCTCTGCAGAACATTTTCTCATTCCATCAACCATGATGTCATTTGACAGGATGAAAATGGACCTTCCACCCGAGCATAGAGTGTTTGAACCCTGATCAAGTCCATGACAAGATGCGTGACGAGGCTCCATCCTGCAGAGCTGATCTGGAAGATCCTATATGACAATGTTCACAGTTTTTTTATCAGTCAGGTCCTTAAAGAAGTGAAGCAGTTAGAAAACGTTCAACAAAGTAAGAATTGGAGGTTTTTTGGTTCACAGCTTCATATTTTACCTTTTACTTGATCTGAAAACAAGATTCATCATTAATACAACAATGACATTGAGGTTTTTGAAGTGATTTACAAAGCCAGAATGTTCAGCTGGTAAATAAAATAGCTTTATGTTACAACTGTGTTTCTTTTGGTCTCTGCTAGGGTTGCAACTAATGAGTATTTAGGATAAACAATTAATCGGTCGATTATTTTTTTGATTAATAATCGGATAATAAGAGGTGCTTATTAGGAGTTTTACCTAAACCTATGCCTATTAGGAGTTCTGGTTAGAGCATATTTACTGACAAAAAAAGTTTTTTATCTTAAATGCAAAATATATACATTTTTTGTGCAATTTTGGCCTTATTACTGCTTTGAGTGGGTTGTTCTTTCAGCAAATGGCATGTTTTAGTCTGTCCTCCAGTTAACAAGTTGGGCTGCACGGTGGCGCAGTTGGTAGCACTGTTGCCTTGCAGCAAGAAGGTCCTGGGTTCGGTTCCCGGCCGGGGGTCTTTCTGCATGGAGTTTACATGTTCTCCTTGTGCATGCCCTCATGCATGCGTGGGTTCTCACCGGGTACTCCGGCTTCCTCCCACAGTCCAAAGACATGCCTGTTAGGTTAATTGGTCTCTCTAAATTGCCCTTAGGTGTATGAATGAGTGTGTGTGTGGTTGTTTGTGTGTTGCCCTGTGATGGACTGGCAACCTGTCCGTACCCTGCCTTTCGCCCATAGGCTGCTGGAGATAGGCATCAGCTCCCCCCCTGCAACCCACTATGGAATAAGTGGTAGAAAATGACTGACTGACTAAATAAGTTGATGATTATTTCAATAATTGATTGATTAATCAGATTAATAGTTTCAGCCACAGTCTCTAGAAAGGAACACAACTGGCTAAAAAACCTGACTGGTTTTATTGTTCCTGAGGCCAAAACAGACACTAGATTTGAAATGCATTCAAGGTGTAAAAAAAGAAGAATTTTCACTAAATTAACTTGATGAGGTGTAAGAATGTAAAATGTGTTTACAGCTACTTATGTTGCTTCTAAATGGGAAACGCTACATGGAAAACATGGGCACGTTTATGGGAGAAATGAGTGAAGAAGGAAAATAGCCTAAATGATGCAGCAGTTTGTTTCCACCCAGTTTGTTGCTTGTAACTTGAGGCTGATACACATTTGCTGAAAGCTGAACGTTAACATGTGGCAAACTTGCACCACAAGCTGTTTCCAATATAAACGAGACAGCCACAGACTCAAATGGTTATGAAATATTACCCAGACCTGAATGCAAGACTATTGTTTAGTCAGGACAGTAAAGCCCCATAAAACTAATCTGAACTATAAACTAATCTTTTTTAGACTGAAAATGTTGTAAATAACCCGTTTCAAATTTTTGGTTTTTCCTTCTTGAGAAATTCTCTTTAAAATGCTGAATCATTAGAAATGAACCATGCTGCTCTGCTTCCAGTGAAAACCCCAGGATATGCTACGTGCTGTTAGCATAACATCATCCAGGGTGCAGATCTGAAAACAATTAAGTGTGCTACCGCCACATCCACGTTACCGAGCCAACCTGCCAACTCTGCGCTCTGTCTGCAGACTGGAAGGAAGGACAGATTAAAGGTAAAACAGGGAACACGTATCAGGCGAACAAAGAGTTAAATTAAAAGAGACTCCAGAAATTAATGTAAAAGAACATGTGGAGTTTGCTGAAAACTATCAAATCCAGATTTTTTCAGACAGTGGCTCCTCCTTCCTCTCATATAAAAGTCAGCTGTGCTCTGCTGTTAATTCTGACACAGGCTTTGTTTTAATAGACGCACACATAATTAGGCGATTATGCAAGTTTCTACTGGCCTAGTTATGTTGAAATGTGTTGCATATGCTCTTTTTAACCACCTAATTGTTACTGTATAAGAACCCAAATACAACTGTTTTGTGTCTGGAGTCACTCAGCACCCAGCTGTTTTGTTTTAGTCAAAGGTTAGAAAGTTGACTAGAGAAAAAAAGAGGCTGGAAAGACACAAGTCACGAGAAAGGAGTGATAGCATGCAACAAGATTCAGTAAGATAACAAAAGGAAGACAAAATACACAAGCCTTTACTTGCATTAGGAGGGTAAACCAGCAAATAACGGATTATCAGCAAGTGTGAATACCTTAACAGAAGCTGAGGTTTAATCAGTTTGCTGCTCTGGACCATACTGATGTGTGTTAACATAATGCCAAGATAGAAAAAAACATCAGCAATGTTCTCAGAGAACAACTGTTGCAATCTGGGAATGGATATAAGGCCATTTCTAAACAGTTTGAACGCTATCATTCTACAGAAAGACAGATTATTCCCAAGTGGAAAACATTTCCGAAAGCTGCCAGTCTTCCCAGGAGTGGACCGGGCAGATTTACCCCGCTGCATTTCAGACCCTAGAGGCTGGATTTAAAATGCTAAATTAGAAAACGACCAAAGAATGGGTAGTGTGGAGCGACTGTCAGGAATAAGCATCATCTTGCTAGTACAACAATATGGCAGCATTACTTATGCAGCGCTCCAATTTTAAGCCTCATTATTTTTTTTGTTGTTAAGTTTATCTTATTTTTGAGTGACATTTCTGCAAAACATTTAATGAGCTGGGTCAGAATCAGCAGCTTTCCAGGCTCAGTGATCTTTCAGCCGGCACAATAGCTGTTTAGGAAGAGATTTCCCCTTCATTTGAGCAGGGAGACTTCCTGTGGGAACTGCATCTGGAGTCGGTACTGTAAGTAAGCCAACAGCCCAATTTTGGACCGGGGTCCTCTTTTCCGGTTCTATTGTGGTTGCTTTGGTTGTAAAAGCTGACAGATCAAATATGGTTCCTAAACTTCAGTAGAATTCATCCTACCTTTACCCGCCTCAGATTCAAGCGGAGACGGAGTCAACATCAGGCCGCAAACCCCTTTCATACATGCCAGACGTTAATCAGCGGAAATTATATTCAAATGTTTGATTTCCAAGCCTACAGCGGGTTTATTAAGGACTTGTTTATGAAACCTCAATGAACTGAAGCAACATTGAAAAAAAGCTTCCTCCCCGACAATCTGGTGAAGTCATGAAGACTATCGAGCCATTACTCATCTAAACAGGATGTAGGTCATATCAGAAAGTTTTCCACAGACTGTTCTTGTTAAAACTTTATCAACACTGTTTCAAATGCTTGACTAAATGTGTTACAATGGGTTGTGAGTAATGGTGTCACACCCAGCAGCTTTATTTGAACTGAATCTGTTTGTATCAAGTTTGCGCCGTTGCAAACATGAATTAGGTAAACTATTCACGACAAGTATGAGCACAGAATCCTGAGCTAATGAAGTCACACCATTAAAGCATTCCACATTCTTACAGCAAACTAAAGGCTGCATTTCTCTAGATAATCTGTAATAAGTGACTGTTCTGGATTTAAATTGAACCCCATCGGTCGCTTCAGAGCAGAGACATGGAAAGAGAGAGCATTTATAACTTCCTGGGGATTCACTGGAGACTTACACACACCACAGAGGGTTGATTTCAGCACTGAGAAATGTGCTGACCTGCACTGAGCAGGAGCCAAGGGCAACAAAACACTAAATACAAACGCTCCTCTGAGCTGGGTACTTTCCCTTCACTGCTCCTACCTTCTTTGGAGGGAGTACAGGCGGTAAAAGTGTGTGTTTATGTCTGCATTAGGTTAAGAAACTGATATTAAAAGTTTTGCCTTTGAACGTTTCATTTATAGTCATTGTTTTTCCCCGTTTTACTTCTCTGCCCCTCTGCCTGATGATCTGAAGGGTTAAATGAGCAGCTCAGTTTCCTGCATCATCTGGAAATCCCCTCCTGTGCTCCCACTATGTTCTCCATGTTTCCTCACATCCCGGCTGGAAGACCACATCTGGGTGTAAACAATAGCCTCCACTCGTCTCATTAATATCAACATTTTGCCGTTTTACAGTTGAGTCCTCAACTCCTTTCTTTTTGGAACCGGAACATAACGGCGCTATTTAATATGCTGATGGAAAAACTAAATATTTCCAGTGAACTGACATTGTGGAAGAGGCTGACATGAGAAAAGCAGAAAAAAATTCAGGAAAGACAATAAATAAATCTCAGATTTTTGGCACATATGATATATTTTCCTACTTTGTTCCAAACTGACCTTAATCTCCTTGGTAGCTCAACAGCAGCTGGATGTTTTTTGGCGGTGGTTGCTATTTTGAATTTCAACCACTAGACTGCAGTATTTGTTCCAAGGTGTTCCTTTAACACGAGAACCGCCAAAAGGGGTCATTCTGACCCACAATAACAGCAAACGTAACATTTAAAGAAGCTGCATTTTGCTCCTTTTAAACAGATTTTAAAAAATCTAAGCAGCATAAGCCTTAACCAACAAACAATATGGGCCAATGAGCTCATCCTATTTAGATTTCACCGTACAAAGTAGTCCAATTGAAGTGGTGCAAAAACTTATTTTAAATTCATTCCTGCAGAATCTGCATCAATCAAACTATAGCCTGTAACTTACAGCCCACTGATATTTGTCCAGGCCCACATAGCTAACCTTTATTGTGATGTGTTTTTCAGGAGGAAAAGATCCAGGAAAACCTATATTGCATATTAATTCAGTATAATTATCTGAAAAAGTAAAGACTTGCAATGCAGAAGCAGCAATTGTACGGTCGAACATGCAGGATTTCAATGGTTCAATGGTAGCTTCATTGTCCCCAGTGGGAGCCTGATGTGTCACATTTTTACTCATCAAGTGAGAGGATGGTCTGAACCCAACATGACTGGGGCGCCACCTCACCTGCCTGCTGTAAAAGTCCACAAGCTGCAGCCGAGTCCTCCCTGGAGTCTTACCAGCCCCCAAAACCCGGTTACCTAGTCTGGTTTATTGGCCAGAGACCGATTACCATATCAAGTAATGATGCAAAGCAATAAAACAGAATCAATAAAACTTTTATAAAAAAAGGGTCATCATTTCAGATGAAAAATTAAAAACTCAATTTCCTTGAAAAGTACAGCTGTTGTTGGACTTTTTCTGTTGTAGCAGCAAAATGTGACTCACAGGACAAAATTATCAAAAATGATCCCCAAATACTTCGACCTATTCACCAGTTTAATGGCAGCACCATTCACTACTGTTAGTGCCTGATGGGCCATGACCCTGTGGGGTAAAATTCACCACCCTGCCAGTTCTGGGGATACAGAGGCACAACTTTTTTATTTTATTTTACAAATATTCCATGAGTCTATAATCAGAGATGTGAATGAGAAACATGTTTTAGTTCTAGTGCTGAGCACAAAGAACCACAACATACAGAGTTGAGTCGAACAGAACCTACAGCTTTAACAGGGAAAAGTGCTGGATGGACTGAGGCTCACTCATAGCTAAACATAAATGTAATGCTTAAACAAAATAAAATCTAATTTATTAAGGTGGTTGATCAGCCAAAATACATGACATTTTTTATTTGTTTTATCATTTTAGAAATAGTGATAAATGATGTCAAATCTGTGCAGTAGCTGCTGAATTGAAACAGCATTTACACGTCTTCCTGCTTATGTTGCTTTTATAAGCTCTCCTAACTTACAGTTAAGACCTGAAATTATTTTCATTCAAGCAAGATGTTTTTTTTATTATCAGAAATTAAATAAGCATCCCCTAAAAATAATAAAACCATGAACTAGTATGTGGTAATGTATTAAAGTAAAACAAACTTTTTTAAACACATTTTAACAAAACCAGTTTAAAAGAATATCTATACTTTCCATTAACAAATTAAATATCTTTATTGCTATTACAACAATCAAACTCTTGTTAGACTTACTGACCAGCTTTCCTGCTGGTATATTGATGATTTATCTTTGGTGATGAGCTCAAAGTCTTTCAGGTTGGAGGGTCTCCTTGACATTACCCTAATCTTCAACATTGTTTCTAAGTCTGGACTCCAAAGCCTTGACAGTACTTCAGCTCAGAAGAAATGATGATAAAATTACTAGATTATCGTACTTTAAATCTAAATTTGCCAGATGTATGAATAATTTTGGGCCTAACTGTACAGGTACTGGTCAGAAATTCCAGTATAGTGAAAATATCCGTAGCCTATCCCCAGGGGTCATTTGGCGACAGGCGGGATACTGGACAGGTCGCCAGTCCATCACAGGACAACACGGAGACACACAGGACAAACAACCATGCACACACTCAATTAATTTACCTAACAGTTATGTTTATGGACTGTGGGAGGAAGCCGGGGAACCCAGAAAGAACCCACGCATGCATAAGGAGAGTATTCAGACTACTTGCAGAAAGACTGCAGGACCTTCTTGTTGCAAGGCAACTGCGCTACCGAGTGCAACAGCATCCAGCCCATAAACCTTCAAATATTTTATTCCATTTTTACCATGGAAGATTGGATTTTAGTATCAGTGTACATTTGTCATTACATGTTTTAGAAATGTTTAAAGGTTCTCTCCCTCAGGTTATATTCTTTATTTATGTTACTTGAAAATGTCTGAATATTTAAAGTTGCTATTGAATATCCATTCGTTTCAATTGGCTCCCCTTATTTCCTTGTTTTGTTGTTATTTTTATTTTTCCTATTTTCTCATAATTTCAAAGCTCAGACTCTTGAAATTATTTTCCCGACCAAGAATTAATAACAGTGATGCAGGAAGCCGGTTCAAGCTGAAAATATCCATCAGAGATCAAAGCATCTCACTAAAGAAGAAAACTCACTTTTCAGCCATTTATTTGAGAAATTCTGATTTTGTTATTTTGGAAAACACAGAGAATTTGGAAAAATACGTATTTTTTTTCAAAACTAATTATTTTCTATATTTTTCCAAAACTCTTTTAGATGTTTTAAAAATAGAAACACAAACTGAGTAATAAAAATTAGACTCAGATTTTGTCATTTACTCTTAATCTGAATAAAAAACGTTTTATTTCAAAATGAAATGATTCCATCTCCATCCGCTGTTTGTGTTTCTGCAGCTGCAGTCAAAGTTTCTTTCCTACCTTGTGCCAGCAACAGGTTGGCAGGTAGTTGGCGCTGGCGTTAGGCAAGATGGAGGCAGAGGGGGGCAGGGAAGCCTGGGGCATGGAGATGGTCTGATGGTGATGAGGCTGAGCGTAACAAACAGCAGCTCCATCACTGCCAGGTTCTGCTGCTGTTTCTCCACCTTCTTTGCTAGCCTGGAAAAAATAAAAAAAATCTCTCTGCTTGAGGCTGAAGGGTATAAATATACAGTGTGGGTCAGAACCTTACATACACTCGCCGTTGGTATGAAGTTCATTAATTACAGGTTTTTAATGATACATTTGAACAGTTCTTTTTTCAGGATGATGTGAAGAGATACAAAATAAAACATAACTCATGATTTGTTTTAAAACAGACTTGTGTGAAGTTGTTTGTCTATGAAACGTCAAAATTATACATACAGAAGCTTAATGTCGGTCCTCTCAATCAGATTCAAAACTAGTTTTAATGTGTGTTTGGAATCATTGCTCCAATCTGCCCACCTCAGATGAAGGGATGGTTAGGGTGTTCAAGAATAACTCAGGAACCTCCTGCTATGAACTGGAAACTGGAACACCAGTGTTACTGTCAGCCAGTTTTATATCAATGCTGTCTGAGCAGATGCAGACAAAGAAAGAAACCTCTTCTTCAAAATAAACACCTTTAGGTTGCCCACATGGAAGAACCAGATATCGTCTGCGAAAAATGTGAAAAGATTGAGCTGTTTGGCCACAGTGACGGGATGTCTGGAGAAGTCAAGGTGAACCTAGGAGCATGATGCTCCCACCACCTCCCAGCAGCTGTTTCACTTCCAGTGTTACTGGTACATCGCACAGAACATATGGAACATATGGAATAATAAAGGAAGACTTCCTCCAAATGATTCAACATTCCCTCAAATTATCAACCAGACGGGTAAAACCGGGTGTTCCAGTGGGTCCAGTGATCCCAAACGCACATCCACACTGGT
Organism: Girardinichthys multiradiatus; assembly: GCF_021462225.1. Taxonomy (NCBI): domain Eukaryota; kingdom Metazoa; phylum Chordata; class Actinopteri; order Cyprinodontiformes; family Goodeidae; genus Girardinichthys; species Girardinichthys multiradiatus. The sequence continues at coordinate 47,485,846 of NC_061795.1, read as the reverse complement.
TTTAGAAGAGATAACGCAGGCCAACATTAAGCTTCCGGAAGTTCCCCTACATATACAGAAAAAGAGTGGACTGTGCTTAAAACCGGGCTAGCCAGGAAAGCAACCAATCTAAATGAACACCAGCACCGATGTAAGAGTGGTCAAATATCCGGCCAGAGTTTAGGCAGAAGCTTCTTCATGTCTCCAACCTTCCAAATGACATTTAACCAAGTATTCCTGCAGGCATTTATTTCTGCATGTGTGTGTCTTAAAGGAAATATCCATTAAATGAAAACTTTGGCATGCATTTTTGGCTCAAATGGATAATTAAAAGCCCAAATCTGCTGGTACTTATGCCAGTAATGAGTGTATGTAAACTCTTGACCTGTCTATGACATGAAGGCATGTCAGAACAGTACTTTCAGCTACTCCTCTCCTGTTTACACAGGTAGCGTTACGACAGCTGCTACATTTCAGATCTCGCTTCGAATATTCTGCATATCTTCTAGCTGTTGCTGCACATTTAAAAGACTAATTACTTTTTTGGGATGATTAAACTGTAAACCATAAACTGAATTATTTTCTTTTTAGGAAATCAGTTTTTTCATGTATTAATTTAAAGCTGCAAGTCACCATGTAGTGTTACGTGATTATAGATGGATATTCGAGGTCTGAACTCTATGAGGGAGGAACTGTCTAGTAATCTTTTCATATCTTTGTACAACTGTAGCAGCACAGTCACTGAAGACAGCCACATCACCAGTGTGGATCGCACACAAGCATTGCTACAACATTGTTAGCAGCAGTTATTTTAAAAGTTCTGTAGACCAATCCTGTCCAAGGGTTTTAGATGAACCTGTGAGCCTCTGTGGCCTGATGCAGAACCAGCAGAAGGCTCTTCTGTCCTACATTAGGTGGCAAAGAAATGAACAAATGAAGACAATTTACAAATTGTCCTGCCCATAGACTGCTGGAGATAGGCACCAGCTTCCCCGTGACCCACTATGGAATAAGCGGTAGAAAATGACTGACTGACTGAAGACAATTTACAAAGGTTCTCAGGACATGGACCTTCTACACAGAAAATGACTAAACAAATACAAACAAAGACACTATGCCTTGAACAGAACTTACCGTCAAATGAAAAAGAACCTTTGTCGGATCTCAGGATGGATCGGTTCTACAGGATAACAAGGTGAATACAGCAGCTACTCTTCAAGGACAATGAGTTGCAGCCTGAACTTTAACCTTTAAACAGATAAATAGCTCTATTGGAAGCACCTTGTTGTTGCAAACTATTCATCTCTGGAGTTCTTCAGTAGAACAAACTGGTAACCAAGTGTCAGAAGATCCAATCTGCACTAGGTTCTTTGTTAAGTTGTCTGTTATTTGCTGACTCTGGTTCATTTCTTGATTTTGGCTTTTTTATACCTGAATGATCCGGAGGTAAGTGGTTGAGCACATCTCTGGATCTAGAGCTGTTTAAGTTCAGATCTTTCAAACAGAATCTCCAGGGTCTGTATAAACCCACATCATGCCAGATTGTACTGTTCTGATGTGTGGGGTACCCCAAGATGCCAGTTTGGGTCCAATTCTTTTTTTTAACTACATACACTACTGGTCAAAGGTTTTAGACATACTTTCTCATTTAAAGGCTTTTCTTTGCGTATGACCATTTCTATTCTACGTAGATTCTCACTGGACATCAAAAATGTAAATGAACTCACATGGAATTATGTAACAAATGAAAAGTTGTAAAAGAACTCCAAATATGTTTTATATTTTGGGTTATGTAAAGTAGCCGCCCTTTGCTGTGATGACTGAAATATTAACCTTTGGAGAACCTCTGGGAAGTTCTTTCAAGACTCTGGAAAACAATTTCAGGTGATCACCTCATGAAGCTCATGGAGAGAACGCCAAGGGAGCAAAGCAGCAATCAGAGCAAAGGGCGGCTGTTTTAAAGAATCTAAAACATAAAAACGTTGATTATTATTTCACACTTTTTGTTTACAATATAATGCCATGTTTGTTCATTCACAGTTTCATTGCCTTTGGTGAGAATCTACAATGTAAATAGTCATGAAAATAAAGAGACCCAGTAGGTGAGAAGGTGTATCTAAAATATTTGACCGGCAAGGTATATGCCCTCTTGGACTGATCATTATGGCATTTTTTTATATCTGTTAACTAGGGGTGCACAGATTGCAGTTTTCTGGCTGATCACCGATCTTTAAAAAGCCTGACCTGCCGATTCCGATTTTGACTGATACCGATTTTCTGTATAACTGACACCGTCAGGTGTCATAAGGTCACAACACACCTTCAGTTTTCCACTCTTTTGTTGTCAGCAGTGGGAAGACTTTTGTGCAGACGTGACCTGGTGGGCGGATCTGTCAGTCAGCCCTCGCTCACGGCAGAGAAAAAGGGGACAGTGGGTGATTTTCAGACCTTTGCTGAGGTAGATAAGACTGGTGGATAAGATCACTTTCACATGTGAGTATCAGCCGATCATATATCACCCAAAATTAAGAAAAATGGGGCCAATCGATTGATGCAACCCTACTTCTAACACTTAAGTACATAACACTCAGCTTCAAGGGTTCCGAGTTATCCAAACTGTTGATACATTTTTCCAGACATTGAACATTGGTGTAAAAAGATAAGCCTGAGAAAGTTGTTCATGCTTTTGTCTTGTCTAGATTATTGTAATACACTTTTCACATGTATCAACAAGAGGGCCTTGATCACTATTCTATTAGTTTTTAATTATCTATATTAATAAGCCATTTTTTACTTTTATGCTCTGTCTCCATGAAAACTTATTCACTAACTAAACAAGCAAGAACCATTTCCCTGAAAATGGCCAGATTGAAACAAGCTAAAAAGCAGCAAATATCCAAAGAAACTATTAATCAAAACCACTAAGAGTGGGAAGTCTGTTAACCATTTATCTGATCATTAAATAAAATTTAACATAAATTTAAAAAATAGACTAAAAGAAATCTGAGATTCCGCATCTAACTCAACGTGAAACATAAACTCTTTGCCATCCCACTGTGTAGTTTACCTGTTGAATAACTTACAGTGCAGGTGAGATACAGTCCCTAACAGCCTCTCATTGTTGATGTCTCACCAGTAATTAGGTGCAGAGGAAGCATGTATGTTTTCTACGCTTCTCAGTGTATTTCAGACTAATTAAAACCAAAGGATTTTGATTTGACTGTTTCTTCATGTCAAGCTGTTGCAGCTGAATTGTGGAACAGCACAGATCTGCTTTTTGTGGCTTTAAACCAAATTATTCTTTAAAAAACTGTGGCTAACCCTTCTTTTATTTAGACAAGGTTTAAATCAGAATAAGTTTTCTTTGCTTTCAAGTTTTTTTCCAGAACTCTTCACATTTTACAGGTTTATTTGACCTGCATTTTAAAATGCACTTTCAAACATTTTCATCCGCAACAAAATGTTCATGCATCAAAACTTTACTTGCAGTAGCAGCGTTCCTAATTTCCAGTGCATTTAACAAAGTCAAGCAAACCTGCAGCAACTCCAAACATTCAACACTTAGTTAATGCTCTCATGCTGTCACTCTATTGTTGATGTCATTCACACTGCAGACTTTTCCATGAAACTGCTTTCACTTCCAGTTACAGAGGAACAATACTGCATCAAACTTTGAAAACACTTCAGCTATTTGTAGAACTATTTCCATAGACAGACAAAAAAAGAATATATATATATATATATATATATATATATATATATATATATATATATATATATAAAGTGTCTTGCGAAAGTACTCGGCCCCCTTGAACTGGTCAACCTTTTGCCACATTTCAGGCTTCAAACATAAAGATATAAAATTCAAATTTTTTGTGAAGAATCAACAACAAGTGGGACACAATCGTGAAGTGGAATGAAATTTATTGGATGTGTCAAACTGTGTTTAACAAATGAAAAACTGAAAAGTGGGGAGTTCAATATTATTCGGCCCCCTTGCGTTAATACTTTGTAGCTCCATCCTTTGCTGCAATTACAGCTGCAAGTCACTTGGGGTTTGTCTCTATCAGTTTTCACATCGAGAGACTGAAATTCTTGCCCATTCTTCCTTGCAAAACAGCTGGAGCTCAGTGAGGTTGGATGGAGAGTGTTAGTGAACAGCAGTCTTCAGCTCTTTCCACAGATTCTCGATTGGATTCAGGTCTGGACTTTGACTTGGCCATTACAACACCTGGATACGTTTATTTGTGAACCATTCCATTGTAGATTTGGCTTCATGTTTTGGATCATTGTCTCGTTGGAAGATAAATCTCTGTCCCAGTCTCAGGTCTCTTGCAGACTCCAACAGGTTTTCTTCCAGAATGGTTCTGTATTTGGCCCCATCCATCTTCCCATCAATTTTGACCATCTTCTCTGTCCCTGCTGATGAAAAGCCGGCCCAAACCATGATGCAGCCACCACCATGTTTGACAGTGGGGATGGTGTGTTCAGGGTGATGAACTGTGTTGCTTTTACGCCAAACATATCGTTTTGCATTGTGGCCAAACAGTTGGATTTTGGTTTCAACTGACCAGAGCACCTTTTTCCACATGTTTGGTGTGTCTCCCAGGTGGCTTGTGGCAAACTTTAAACGAGACTTTTTATGGATATCTTTGAGAAATGGTTTTCTTCTTGCCACTCTTCCATAAAGGCCAGATTTGTGCAGTGTACGACTGATTGTTGTCCTATGGACAGACTCTCCCACCTCAGCTGTAGATCTCTGCAGTTCATCCAGAGTGATCACGGGCCTCTTGGCTGCATCTCTTATTAGTCTTCTCCTTGTTCGAGATGAAAGTTTAGAGGGACGGCCGGGTCTTGGTAGATTTGCAGTGGTCTGATACTCCTTCCATTTCAATATGATTGCTTGCACAGTGCTCCTTGGGATGTTTAAAGCTTGGGAAATCTTTTTGTATCCAAATCCGGCTTTAAACGTCTCCACAACAGTATCTCAGACCTGCCTGGTGTGTTCCTTGGTCTTCATGATGCTCTCTGCGCTTTGAACAAAACCCTGAGACTATCACAGAGCAGGTGCATTTATACGGAGACTTGATTACACACAGGTGGATTCTATTTATCATCATCAGTCATTTGGGACAACATTGGATCATTCAGAGATCCTCACTGAACTTCTGGAGTGAGTTTGCTGCACTGACAGTAAAGGGGCCGAATAATATTGCACGCCCCACTTTTCAGTTTTTTATGTGGTGCAGAAAACGTCTCCAGGCATCTGTGACTTCCTGGGGTTCTGCTGCACAGACAATATTCCTCAGGAATCTTCTGGTGTACCTGAGGAAACTTGTTGGTTTCCTCAGGTACACCGGGTTTTACTGACTGGTCTGATTGAGGATGATTTTAATTGGATGGGACTAGATTATTTAGATTGAACATGACGGTTCTGAATAAAAGACTTGATTGAATGAAACTTTGAATCGGACCAGTTAGTTTTTAAACAGTTCCAGCCAGGTTTTTTAATGTCAGAACTGTTTGGAACAAAATGGGTGTTAACAGATTGATCGACAGATTATTTGATGCTTGAAAGGATGGTCAGAAAGATTTTTCAATAGATAAATAGATGGATGGACAGATAGAAAGACACATGAATGAATACAAGGATAGACAGATGGATGGATAAAGGACGGAAAGATGGATGATAAATGGACCAACAGACAAATAGATGGACAGAGCAAAGCATGTATGGATGGACAAACCAATGGATGAAAAGTTGGTTGGATGGATGGATGGATGGATGGATGGATGTTCAAAGGAACAGGACAAGAAATCCATTCTGGAAACACAAACATTTTTCCATACTCTATTTTCTATTTCTACCCTTGTCCAGACCTGGAAAATATGGAATCATGGAAATCATGTTTTTGTTTTCCTAAATCACCTCCAGGTTTAGTCAGGACTAATAAACCACAAGGAAGTTGATTCATTTTCCTGATGTGATCTGATACTGTGAGATGGTTTATGATCTCCTCTGTCAGTGAGATCTCTTCACTATTAATTTTACCATAAATAACAACGACCTTTCACCTCTGGTCCTAGCCCTTTCGGCTCTCACCTGAAGGATGTCCTGGATCTGGCCCAGCTGCTGCCTCAGCACCTGCTTCTGGTGGAAGCTGAAGGCCGGATGGTTGGAGGCCATGGTGAACAGCAGCAGGAACTGCTCCTCCGTCCTGCCGTCGTTCAGCGCCAACCCATAGTTATTGATCACCGTGTCGATGTGGGTCAGGGTGCGGTAAAGTACCCCCGCGGCCTCCCGGTTATCCGTGCCCAGCAGAGCCAGGGAGACTAGTAATTTGCTGCGAACCACCTCGTCCGTGACGTTGGTGAGGCCCGAGAGGTCTGCGGGGTTGTTGGCTTTGATCTCCGCATCCCGCAGGGAATGGTAGTCCTTGCGGGCCAAGTCCTCCAGGCAGGACCCGAGGAACCGGAGCTCGATGGGGACGCAGAGGTCCAACAGGCCGTAGAGGAACTCCGCTCTCTGAGCGGAGGTGAGGGTGGAGAACCAGCGGTACACCCCCTCTCTCTGGACGCAGCTCCGGCTCTCCACCATCCTCACACCTGGAATCACCTGGATCAGTAAAACCTGTCGACGCTCACATCAAAGGGAGCGCGCGCCCGCGTCGCTCCGGAACTTTTAAACTTTCTCCGAACTCCTCCAGGTCAGTGTTTGTTCCCACAGCAGGAAACGAAAGAAGAACAAACGTTTCTTTTGTTTACGGACTTCAACTAGAGTAATTCCCGGAGGGTCGGCTCTCCTGAAGCCTGGTCGCCGGACTGGTTTCGGTTCAGGAGTCTCTTCGCCGTGCCCCCCTCCGCCGCTCGGACTTCACACCTCCTCACACTGTTGTTGCAGAAAGACCACCAAGTTTTAAACACTCCATCTCACTCAAGGAGACGCCGAACCGTGCAGAGACTTCGGGGTCGAGCGTCCTCATGGTCCCAGCTTAAAAACAAACCCGGAGCAGCGAGGGGCTACAGCCCGCTGCAGCTGGGAATGGCATGTGAACATTTTAGAGAGATTACCTAATCAGACACTGCTGTGCACAAAAGTCTCACCGTTAAAGGTTCATTTTCTGTCCACAAACTGGAGGCTTAATCCTGCCCTAATCCTGCTATGACTACAGAAAGAGAGAAAAAAACAGCTGTGGAGAACATTATCCCAGATCTGGCAACAGGTCAGACCCACCGAGAGGTATGATCTCCCCTGATTGGCTGGAGCGTCCGTCTTTAATGAAGTCCTGTATCGTGATTGGTGCAGAGGGATTTCCGCTATTCTGTTATTACACATTTCTCCTCATGGCCCTCGGAAGTACCTCATGAGTTATTGGATCTTTATAAAAACTGGTTATATTTGCATTTTGCAGCTAACATATCATTACAAATCTTATTTGTCTGACAGATTCCAGTTTGTTCATGTAAATGATAAATCATCTTCAAACTCCAGGGTTAATTGTGGAGTACCACAGGGTTCAGTACTTGGGCCAATTCTCTTTACAATAGGTAAAATTATCAGGCAGCATAGGATAAATTTTCACTGTTACGCTGATGATACTCACTCAACTCCAGTTAGATAGACTACAAGCATGTCTTGAAGACATAAAAACTTGAATGACTTTAAATTTTCTGCTTCTAAATTCAGACAAGATAGAAGTAGTCGTCTTTGGACCGGAGTCTTTAAAAAAGAAACTGCTTAGTCAATCACTTAACCTGGATGGCATTAAATAGACCTCTGATAATAAAGTAAAAAACCTTGATGTTATTTTTGACCAGGACATGTCATTTAAATCCCATATTAAACAGGTTTCTAGGATTTCCTTCTTTCATCTCCAGAACATTGCCAAAATTAGAAATATCCTATCCAGGAGTGACGCTGAAAAACTAGTCCATGCATTTGTTACTTCAAGGCTGGACTATTGTAATTCTTTCCTATCAGGATGTCCACAAAATGCAGTTAAAAGCCTTAAGCTGATCCAAAATGCTGCAGCAAGAGTTCTGATGAAAATTAAAAAGAGATATCATATTTCTCCTATTTTAGCTTCCCTTCTTTGGCTCCCTGTTAAATCCAGAATATAATTTAAAATCCTCCTCCTCACATATAAAGCCCTTAATGATCTAGCTCCATCATACATCAGAGATCTGATTGTTCCATATGTTCCTAACAGAGCACTTCGTTCTCAGACTGCAGGTTTACTGGTGGTTCCTAGAAGTAGAATGGGAGGCAGATCCTTTAGTTATCAGGCTCCTCTCCTGTGGAACCAGCTCCCAGTTTTAGTCCGTGAGGCAGACACCCTGTCTACTTTTAAGGCTAGGCTTAAAACTTTCCTTTTTGATAAAGCTTATAGTTAGAGTGGCTTAGGTTATCCTGAGCTATCTCTGTAGTTATGCTGCTATAGGCTTAGGCTGCTGGAGGACATAATAACCACTTTCACCCTCTTCGCTACATTCTCACACTACTCTCCAATTTTGCATTATTTGCTGTTATTTCCGCTTTTATCTTTATGTTATCTCTCTTTTCTCTTCCTAGAAGCTACACCTGGCCTGACTCTGTGTCTACCTGTGACACCTTTCTGGAGAGGGGCATTGTCCAAGCTTCTGCTGGCAACAACTTAATGCTCACCTTCTACAGATGATCCACATGGCCCTGTCTTTCAGTGTTTAACCCTTTCTGTCTCCTAGACATGGCTACTGACTGAGCTTCTACTGTGACTAACTCTATGTGCTCTCTTTCAGACTCTAACCTTGAAAACTGGCTCAGAGTTTATCTGTTCTTTCTTTCAAGATGAAACGACTAAAGGAGCTAAATCCATTAACATTTACTTTTCCTTTCCATAGAAAGTACTCCTGGATCAGTGCTTCTTTGTTCTCTTTGTGTCTCTGCTCTGTTCTCTCAAACCCCCAGTCGGTCGTGGCAGATGGCCGCTCACACTGAGCCTGGTTTTGGTTCTGCTGGAGGTTTCTTCCTGTTAAAAGGGAGTTTTTCCTCTCCACTGTCGCTACATGCATGCTCAGTATGAGGGATTGCTGCAAAGTCAACGCCAGTGACTGTCCACTGTCTCTACATGCTCATCCAGGAGGAGTGAATGCTGCAAGTCACTGACTGGATGCAATCTGCTGGGTTTCCTTAGATAGAAAAACTTTTTATCCAATTTGAATAAATAACTTAATCTGACTGCACTGTTCAATGGTTAGGATTAATTGGAATGTATGTTCTTGACTTTTGTGAAGTGCCTTGAGACAACATGTGTTGTGAATTGGTGCTATATAAATAAACTGAATTGAATTGAATCATTAAGTTGTAAATGCTAATTACCTGGTTAGTTTAAACAGAAATGTAAACTAAATAGGGATTTTTCTTCATATGAAGAACCTTTGATAAATAAAATGAAATTACTTGTTAGTGAGAAGGTAACATAATCCGATAATCTGCAGGGTCCACTAATGTCTCCATACCCTCCTACTCTTTACCTAACATCTCCACACTCAGTAGCCACTTTATTAGATACACCAAGATGGACCTCTTTCAAACTGCACTTATGTGTTGCATGGATTCAACAAGGTATATGAAAGATTCATCTGAGATGTTGGTCCATGTTGACATGATTGCTTCACACAGTTTATCCAGATTGTTCAATTTCACATCCATGATGAAGGTGTCCTGTAAAATCACATCCAAAAGATGCTTTGGTGGATTTGAGAGCCAGTTTGGGATTATTTAAGCTTTGTAACCTTGTTCTGCTAAAAGTTAAACATGGGTACATTTTGCTCATCAGGGATGGACGTGGGTAGGCTCTGATGTTTAAACAATGATCAGTTTGTACTCGGGGCCCTAAAACATACCTCCTACACCATTACACAACAGCAACCTGAACCTTTCATACAAGGCATGATAGTTCCATACTTTCATATTGCTTACCCTAAATACTGACATCTTAATGTTGTAGCTGAAACTGAGACTCATCAGACCAGGGAAGGTTTTTTTATTGTGTAGTTTTGGTCAGAGTGTGCGAACTGTGGCCTTATATTTTTTTTAGATTTTTTACATCATTTCAAACCAGTCTCCCCATTCTCCTTGGATTTCTGACATCGACAAGGTATTTTCATTCCAGCAACCTCCACTCACTGGATATTTGTTTCCAACATTTTCTGTAACACCAGACATGTTTGGTAAAAATTAATTCAGCATTCTAGGGAAGGAATCTTGTACCAACTGTGAAGCACAGAGCTGGACGTATCGTGGTTTGGGGATGTTTTGCTGCAGCAGGACCTGGCCACTTCACTCTCATAGAATCCACCATGAATTCTGCCTTTTATCAGAGGGTGCTTGAGAAAATTTTAGACCATCTGAAATAAATCACCTGAATAAAAATGGAAGCTGAAGCAGTACTGGGGTTTTGGAGTTTACCTTTAATTATCCATCCATCTATCCATTCATTCATCATTCATTCATTCATTCATTCATCCATCCATCCATCCATTCATTCATCCATCCATCCATCCATCCATCCATCCATCCATCTATCCATCCATCCATCCATCCATCCGGGATCAGATTGCTGAGATAACAGGTTCAGGAAGGAGCCCGAGGCATCCCTCTTCCCAGGATTATTCTAAAGATGCACCAGGGTCCAAGGCACTGGTTTGCTAAAAACAAGAAGAGATTAAACTGAGACAGATGGTCCCCTGTGGTGACTCTTAAATGAAGCAGCTGAGAGAAAAATAGGACCTGGAAGACCAATTCTACAGATAGTTTGTACGACAATCCTAATCAAAATCAGGGTGTTATGTAAAGCATGCATTTCTCAAACACTGACAACTGATCTGGCTTGTACCTGGTTTCTGTTAGTACTTTACACGTTTTACACAGGAAGCAGACATACATATAATTAAAACGTTAATGAAGCAAAAAGTTTTACTTTTAAACGTAAAACTAGTCAATATATGAAAAATAACATAGATAGTGGCATGTTGCAGTTTACAGCCAGACGATGGCGCCAGATGTCTAAGTAAAAATCTAATCATAGCACACCTGTTGCTAAAAGAGGCTTTGCATTCTCAGAAAAAAACGTCATCCTTGTGTTTTCCTTATCTTCTTCATCAGTTCTTCATCTTCTGTCTACCCCCTCATTAAACACGCCACGCCCAACAACGCTAACCCCGCCCCATTTCTTGACGAAGAAAACTCAGTTACGGTTGCTAAGGCAACCACATATCCTTCCCAGCCGGGCGCACTCCCTCATTGCATCAGGGATCAAATTATTAAAAAAGAAACACAGTAGGCAAAAAGTTTTCTTTCAAACACTTTCATTATTTTCTCCACACAACTGAAAAACAAAAACAGAGTATTTCCCAGAAAGAAAGAAAGAAAGAAAGAAAGATTTAAACCTATAGAAAGAGCTTGACATGCTGTAGCATGCTGCAGACTAAAACGGTGGCGCAGGGCATCGTCACCAGGCTGACGGCATACAGCAAAGCCTCGGAAATGTTTCCCGGGATTCGGAATAAAATAAAAATCTATTGTTCTGCCTATCAGGCTGCAGGCACATCCGACTCCGCTGATGTTGTAATAAGTTGAAGAAAAAACAGAAATGTACCTACAGTCTAGTTTCTGCTCCAATCCGAAGTTAACGAAATGCTGTCGGACTATTAAAAATAATGAAAAAGAAAACAATAACCATCAAAATCCTCTCAGCCTTCCTGGAAGTTGTTACTGATGGTATTGAACATGATGTGGTAGAAGAATGGGAACAAATGCAGCTAAATGAAGAACAGATGCTGTTGATATTTTTGCAGTGAGGAACAGAAATAGATAGTAGTATTTTAACAGTATTGGCATTAAATTAATTTGTGTTAAGTCCTGAGTCCAGACCGGACCAACACTTGCTCCTATAAGACAATGTCGCAATGCCTGCATATAAAGATTCAAAACGCAGAGAAAACATGTAAATTGGTACGGATGCAGACTTCTGACGGGTGTGTAAAATTATGTGATTTGCAAGGAGCTTCAATGACTAGAGCGACATCAGAGAGCATTATTGGTGACAACATGAGTGAAGCAACTGTGTTACTGGCAGCTGCAGAAGCATCCAACAGTCCTCCAGAACACTGGAGATGGTCTCATAGATACCAGCACTTAGTGGTGCTCTTTAGGGGTCACAGTTTGGGTTTGGTTAAGGTTATTACACGATGAAACCCCTGGTTTAATGGAAACCCATAATGTGACCCCCTCTGTCAAGTATGAAATGCTAGTTGGTGGTCTGCTGGTGTTCACAGTTGGACAGACGTGCAGCTACCTGCAACACCATCGTTCCACTTGTGATGCCACCACTTCTGTGCTCTGCTGTCATCACTGGCCTGTGTGTAGACTAAATTATAACAAAACTCTCCTCTTAGGTGCTTAGCAGGGTCTCAGCTTCATCTGTTGTTGTTAGAGAGTGTTAACTGGTTGTCTCAGAAACAAGTAGACACTCCTTTCAAACTCAACACATGTCCTTCTGAAGCTTTGCTTTCAAGATGAACCAAAAACAAAGATGATACAGTGCATTATTGTCTTTTAATCGTTTGGTAGTTTTAAGTCTTCCAAACCAGTTTAGTTGTTTAAAGTTCAAACAGTAGTTTGCAGAAGTATTCATACCACTTCATTGTATTTTATGAGGACTTTATGTGATAGACCAATACAAAGTTGTGAAGTTAAAGAAAAATGATACATAATGCTTAAAACTTTTAAAAATAAAACCTAATAAATGCATTTTTATTTAGACCCACCGAGTCTATACTTTGTAGAACCACCTTTCAAGTCTTGTGGGTTATGTCTCCACCAGCTTTGCACACGTAGAGACCGAGATCTTGACCACCTCTTTGTTACAAACCAGCTCAAGCTCAGTCCGATTCAACGCAGCGTGTCTGTGAACCTCAGTTTTGAAGTTTTGCCACATTTTTAAAATGATTCAGGTCTGGACTTTGACTGGGTCATCTTAAGACATGAAGATGCTTTGATTTATTTCTGGCTGTAAGTTTGAGTTCTGTGCTGGATGATAAATCTCTGCCCAGTCTCAGGTCTTTAGAAGTATCTTTTTCCAGGCAGCATGATGCTGCCACCACCATGTTTTGGAAGGGAGATTGTGTGTTCAGGGCGGTGTGCAGTTAGTTTTCCACCACACTGGCAAACTGAATGGGACTTCCTTCAACAATGGCATTAGACACCTTCCATGAAGACCAAATTTATGAAGTGCACAACTAACAGTTTTCGTTTCGACAGATTCTCCCACCTAAGTTTTGGATCTCTGCGGGTCCTTGGCTGCTTCTCACATTATTGCTCTCCTTGCTCAGTTTAGATGGACATCCATGTCTTTGTGAGTCTGCAGTTGGTCCATCCTCTCTTCATGTTCAGATGATAGATTGAACAGAGCACTATTAGATGTTTAAAGCTTAGGACATTGTTTTAAATCATAAACTTTCTTTAAACCTCTACACAACTTTCTCCCTGAGTTGTCTGCTGTTGGTCTTGGTCTTCATGTTGCTGTTTGTTCTCCAATGTTCCCAAACAAACCTCTGAGGCCAGAAACAGAACACCTGGATTTATTTTCAGATTAAATTCCATAGTTTTGGATTCTATTTAGTTATCAGGGAAGATCTGAAGATAGTTGGCTACACTGGATTTTATCTAGGGATGTCAGAGTAAAGGGGAGTTCAACACATGCATGACATACCTTTCAGACTTTCACAGTATCTGTAAAAACAAATTGAAAACCATGTATTATTTTCCTTCCACTTTATGTGTATGGGTTTCTATGTGTTGGTCTACCACATGAAATCCTAATAAAACGTATTTAAGTTTCTGGTTGTAATTTGACAAAATGTGGAAAACTCACTCAAAATACTTTTGCAGGGCACTGTGGATGGCTGATCCGAGGCAGTATTTCCTCTAAGCTAAACTTTGCAAAGAAGCTTTCATCTCAAATGTATAACTCAAAGGGATCTCCGTCCTCTGACTGCTGTGTTTGTAGGTGAAGAACATACCTGGTAGCTTGTACTTGTGGGTTGATGTGACTACAGTGGCTTCATCCCCACGACATGCTTTGATAAAATTCATCAGCAGCATGAGAAGCAACTATTCTACTTGGAGAACATGCACACACACGTCACGGTTTGGTACAAATACACATCTGCACACATGCTGCGTGGGCTTGTCTGCTCCCACACACACTCACTGTCAGATTCACGATGACATGAAGAATGAGCATGTGTGGAGGTGGAACACAGTCCTCTGGTCCCGAGCTCAAACCCACAGCCCCAACCATCAGTAACAGCAGCCGGGCAGGCGGAGAAAGTAAAAGGCAGGAGGTTTGGGGGGGCGTCAAAATAAACAATACAACCATCAACGTATTGCACATGAGAAGAAAAAATGTCGATAAATAAATCTGAAGTTACAAACCTGTTGAAAACTATGATTTGACAATGAAAAAATCCATCAGTCCTGTCTGCACATGCACTGGCCTGAAGAGTCAGACCAGTGTGGCCCGCGTGGGTCTGTTAGAACTCACACACGTCCAATTTCTGGACTACCTTAACTCCCTGCAACCAGGATCCTTCCTGGACCAACCTGCTGTCCTATTCTTTGGAATCAGCTCTTCCTCCACCCTGACTGGACCCGGCTCGGCCCGGGATCCCCTGTCTTCGGCCCGGCTGAGCTCTCCTTGGTCCAGGTCTTCTGTTAGCCAGGACACGGAGGGGCAGCAGATTTGCTGTAATACTCTTATTATTTTGTAGTGTTTCTAGCATAGGTAGGTTGACTCTGAAAGCATTGCTGTCTTTAAATAAAAAAGTGGATAAACAAAATAGCCACTCCAATGTTGAGCAGAATCACCATGACAACCAGGATGGAGCTGTAGGCCTGCGTGGGAGAGAGAAAAGAGAGAGGAGAAGGTGTCAGTATTAAGGACACGCATAGGCAAAGCTCACACACTTAAAGGCTGTTTTCATTTGAGGTCAGCGGTTTGCATTCACTCAACATCGGCATGAATGCCATATTCATTTCATGTTTTTTGTGTTTTGTTTGAACCGTTCTTTTTTCAGGGTGGAATAAATATACAATATACAACTATAAGGATTTTTAAGAGCTAGAACTGGGTGAGCAAATTGTACTTTTTGTGAATTTTGTCTAATCAGGATCAAAATCCCAAATACATACACCCCCTCTAATGTTCGCCTAAATGTCTCACATCAAGTGGTCCCTTGACCATGCACTTTCTGTAGCCATCAACCAGCTTCTGGCATCATTCTGGCTGGGTTGGTTGGTTTCCTTCACAGACCCAACTTTTAATCACAGACCAGAATTTTTAATCAGGCTTGAAGCAGAGCAATGGGTTGAGAAGCAAATAGTTAGAATTGTTTGAATGTGATTTATTTCAATACAGTAAGATCCAAACAGCCCATGCAATACTGATGGAGTTCACATGCATTAAAGTAATAAAAAGGTGTTAAAAAAATCTTTATGTTTGTTGTATCATCTTAAAGCTTTAACTTTCACCAAACCGGGAAACAAAGATGGTGCATTTTGCATATTAAGATAAACACTGGCCTGTACTAAAGAGGATGTCTTATGAATATATATCTTAGCAGATGCTTGTTGACAGCCTGGGTCATTGGGGTGAAGGCCATACGACCCGGGCTGTCTTTCCAACCACCTGTTTACTTTGGGTAAATATGAACATAGGAGTCCAGTACGCTCATTTAGTTTACCACTGTGGTCCTTATCCAGAATTACATTTCCAGACTCTTTTAAATACATGTTGGTCTTAATAACGGATTTGTCTGCAGAAGACCTGTTGTGTTAATTAAGCCTGAAATAATTTTAACGATGGCTGCCGAGGGAGGTGGGAAATGGGACTCGGTGCAGCACTGTGCATGGTTGGGGAGCTGCATCAGGGCAACACTGCTGCAGAAGAATCTGCCCCATCCTGCGTGGCTGCTGACGAGGTTTCTGCTGCTCACGATGGTGTTAGGCTTATCACAGATATGTGTCAGAGATGATCATCAGAGCATAGCCTGGCATACAGAGACACACAGGCGAAAAACAACAATGCACACACACATACACTCAGACCTAAGGGCAATTTAGAGAGACCAATTGACCTAACAGTCGTGAATTTAGACTGTGGGAGGAAGTCGCAGCTTCATCACTTTGCATCAAAACAGCATTATATGGAAGAAACTGCTGCTGAGAATATTGCAACTAAAAGAAAACCTTTCTGGACCATCAAGGAGTTCAAGCGAAGAGGTTCTGTGGTTGACAAAAAGGCTTCATGTTGCCACCGGTTCAGAGCTTGCTCAATATTGGCAGGAGATTTTTGTGAGTGTACAGGTCCTTCTCAAAATATTAGCATATTGTGATAAAGTTCATTATTTTCCATAATGTCATGATGAAAATTTAACATTCATATATATTAGATTTATTGCACACTAACTGAAATATTTCAGGTCTTTTATTGTCTTAATACGGATGATTTTGGCATACAGCTCATGAAAACCTAAAATTCCTATCTCACAAAATTAGCATATTTCATCCGACCAATAATAGAAAAGTGTTTTTAATACAAAAAACGTCAACCTTCAAATAATCATGTACAGTTATGCACTCAATACTTGGTCGGGAATCCTTTTGCAGAAATGACTGCTTCAATGCGGCGTGGCATGGAGGCAATCAGCCTGTGGCACTGCTGAGGTCTTGTGGAGGCCCAGGATGCTTCGAGAGCGGCCTTTAGCTCATCCAGAGTGTTGGGTCTTGAGTCTCTCAACGTTCTCTTCACAATATCCCACAGATTCTCTATGGGGTTCAGGTCAGGAGAGTTGGCAGGCCAATTGAGTACAGTGATACCATGGTCAGTAAACCATTTACCAGTGGTTTTGGCACTGTGAGCAGGTGCCAGGTCGTGCTGAAAAATGAAATCTTCATCTCCATAAAGCTTTTCAGCAGATGGAAGCATGAAGTGCTCCAAAATCTCCTGATAGCTAGCTGCATTGACCCTGCCCTTGATAAAACACAGTGGACCAACACCAGCAGCTGACACGGCACCCCAGACCATCACTGACTGTGGATACTTGACACTGGACTTATGGCATTTTGGCATTTCCTTCTCCCCAGTCTTCCTCCAGACTCTGGCACCTTGATTTCCGAATGACATGCAGAATTTGCTTTCATCCAAAAAAAGTACTTTGGACCACTGAGCAACAGTCCAGTGCTGCTTCTCTGTAGCCCAGGTCAGGCGCTTCTGCCGCTGTTTCTGGTTGAAAAGTGGCTTGACCTGGGGAATGCAGCACCTGTAGCCCATTTCCTGCACACGCCTGTGCACGGTGGCTCTGGATGTTTCTACTCCAGACTCAGTCCACTGCTTCCGCAGGTCCCCCAAGGTCTGGAATCGGCCCTTCTCCACAATCTTCCTCATTGTCTGGTCACCTCTTCTCGTTGTGCAGCGTTTTCTGCCACACTTATAATTTCCCACAGACTTCCCACTGAGGTGCCTTGATACAGCACTCTGGGAACAGCCTATTCGTTCAGAAATTTTTCTGTGTCTTACCCTCTTGCTTGAGGGTGTCAATAGTGGCCTTCTGGACAGCAGTCAGGTCGGCAGTCTTACCCATGATTGGGGTTTTGAGTGATGAACCAGGCTGGGAGTTTTAAAGGCCTCAGGAATCTTTTGCAGGTGTTTAGAGTTAACTCGTTGATTCAGATGATTAGGTTCATAGCTCGTTTAGAGACCCTTTTAATGATATGCTAATTTTGTGAGATAGGAATTTTGGGTTTTTATGAGCTGTATGCCAAAATCATCCGTATTAAGACAATAAAAGACCTGAAATATTTCAGTTAGTGTGCAATGAATCTAAAATATATGAATGTTAAATTTTCATCATGACATTATGGAAAATAATGAACTTTATCACAATATGCTAATATTTTGAGAAGGACCTGTATCTGTGGGCAGAGTAAGAACAAAAAGTCTGTGGATTTAAATACTACTGAGGCTTTAACTGGAACTGTTTTCTTCGGTCAAATGAGAAAAAGATTATAATTGCAATAAAAGATTATCTTATTTTAATGTCCATCCAGCCATCCATTGTCTGTACCCACTTATCCTTGCCACCGGGGGCTGATGCCTATCCTCAGTGGTTATTGAGCAAGATAGGGGGTGCACCCTGGACAGGTCACCAGTCCATCACAGGGCATTATTATTATTATTATTATTATTATTATTATTAGTAGTAGTAGTAGTAGTAGTGATAGCGGTAGTACTAGTAGTAATACTGATGATTTTGCTTGAACTAAATAAATATAGATAGCATCAGAAGAGAGACAACCTTGGATCAAAAAAGAAAAGAAAGATATGATAACATGAGAAAAGACAAAATAAGATGGGATGAGAAAAGATGAGAAAAATATAAACAGAATCATTAAAGATAGATTAGAAAGGAGAATAGATGATGGATATTAATAAAAGAAAAAAATAAAATCAAATGAAAATAAAATAAATTAAATATAATCAGATAATTTATGAATAAATACGATGAAAAACAAAATTAAAGAAGATAATATAAGATAAATAAAGATGATAAAGATGACAAGAAAAGATGAAGAAAAGGAAACTTGATAAAATAAGAAAATACAAAATAAGGTTAGAGATGAAACAGACAAACAATAAAAAGATAATATCTGAAAAGATATTTGCCATCTTGTCTCATAATGTCTCATAATCTCTCAAGATGTCAAAGTAGAAAATAAATGACAAAATCTAAAATAAGGTGAGATAAAAAAAATACGATTTGAAATACCAATGAAATATAATAATAAATGACAATAACAAAAAACAATAAGATGAACTGAGAAAATAGAAAAGAACAAATACTAAATTAGCTGCAAGATTTACAATCAATTAACATAAATAAACTGTTGAAATCTATCATTCTGTGGGAAATGAATCTACATATTAAATGACTTTGACCTCTTAATGAACTTACAAAACTGAGCTGAAACCAGGTATTTATATACACATCCTTTTATTGTTTTAGGTTAATTTTGTTTGCTAAATGCCAGAAATATGAGACATTGTTTTTTACCTTCTCCATTTCAGAAATGTACATACGTTTCCATAGTAACTGGTAGATATCCTCCAACAATCTTCCAATTGTTCATCTTTGTCCGTTTGTAAATGTCTCTTCAATATTTCCACATAATGTTTTTTTTCCCTCATGATGACATTTATTTTGTGATGCAGCAAAACACCCCACGACATGATGCTGCCATCCCCGTACTTCACAGTTAGGATAAACGTTCTTAGACTTGAAAGCCTTTTCTTTTCTCCTACAAATAACAGCGATCATTATGTCCAACAATTCAGTTTTAGTTTCACCAGACCAGAGTAAAAGTCTCTGAAAATTAAAATTTTTGTCCCTTAGCAAACTGTTATCTGTTCCATGTTGCTTTTGGAGCCATGACTTTTTCTTCTTTGAGTGGCCTTTTAGCTCATGTTGGTATTGGACTCATTTCACTGTGGATAATGACCTATCTCACCAGCTGTAGTGGCATCTTCTTTGTAGAGGTCCATAGTCCTCTACCTTAGCATTTTGGCGGATTATTTTTCAATTTTCCTGTGATGTCCCACAAAGAAGCACTTGGTTTTTTAGGTGTTGCTTTAAAATACATTCTATAGATGTGCCTCCAATGCCGTAAATTAACCTGTCAAAAGTTTATAAAGCCAATAAATCATCATCTGGGCTTCCCCAAATTATTTAATGGATTAATAATCTTAATGAATGTAAAAATCTTAGTTTGAAGAAAGTCACTCAAAAATCATAAAAACTTGTCTCTTTTTATTCTGACATTTAGGGAATAGAAAATAACTGGTAATCCTGACTGACCTAAAGCAGAAAAGGTTCAGTGTGATTTAATGTCAGACAGTTAGAAGAAAGACGTCTTGTGTCTTTTTATACAGTGAGTAAATATCCAGTTTTAAAAGTAAGTTAACTTTCAATGATGTTTTGATCATTTTAAGATATATCCCTGTAAACTGCATAAAACTGACTTTGACACAAACAGTAGCCCTGAGCTTTTTGATTCTCATCAAACATTTCAGGAAAGAAAACAAACTATACCTACAGTGCTTTTTATTCTCAATGAATTACATACAACAGTTTCTTCCCCTCACAGAGATCTATTTGAGCTCTTATCATTTACAAGCCTGACAACTGAACTGCAATGCTTCCTTGTGTGTCCCACCCAGATAACCTGTTTAAAGCCTCCTCTGAGGATGATTCGTCACAGATGCTTTGAAGACATTTTTTTTGTTAAATCACCTGGCTCTGCCCTTTCATTTCTGAGAATCTACCCATCTTTAGGAAGGTGAAAAAAAGGACTAGGTTTTATGTGACCGCAAGATATTTCTATCCAAGTGCTTCTTATTTATCTGCAAATGTTGAACTGTTCCTGTAATTGCAGAGTTTTTTTCTGTCTTGGTGTGGTTTTAATTACGGTTGCTGTGGAGGGTAAAAGGCTCAGTTGTCTGGGGAATCATCTCAATGTTAATATGTGCCAGTGGGATGCACAGAGGCTCACTTCGGCGTTCCATGATGCCTCTAAGTGGACACAGCGATGTTTACATCCAAAGCTTTTCATGCAACAGTGAATGCAATGAAAAAGACAAGCATCTGTTTAGTGGTGTGTTTTGAACTAACAGTAGGACGCTTGTATTTATTCATTGAGTGACTGGAGACGTGTATAGCTTCATGTCTGAGCTGGTGCAGCCCTGGCGCTCGTTCCCATGGTGCTTGTTGTGTATTTATGTTGTGTGAAATAGTATTTGTGTTTACAGGGAACCTGTTTAACACAGATCTCACCTGCCTCTTTGCTGATGCAGATAGACACACACACACACACACACACACACACACACACACACACGCACACATCCACGCACGCACGCACGCACGAACGCACACACACACACCATCTCCCCATCGCTGCCACATGCCCACCGATTGGCTGCAACTAAAGCAATGCATACACTGTTCCCTAGCAACAGAGTGCTGGTCAACCAATAAGACACTTCTCTGAGAGAAACAGGCTACTTTTCATTCCTCTGTTACTAAGGTGCATGGTGAACTGCTTGTTTTCCTGTCTGTGCATGCATCTGTGTACCGTATATTTCTGGATGAGTGTTCTTTAGGTTTCCTGCAGCAGGTAACAGCTTCTGTTCCTCAGCATCATCAAACTGCTGCAGACAAACTGAAGCAAGCATGCAGGGAGAGGAGCCAGGAGCTGAATTTGGCAGTTTACACACAAGTGAGAGTGGGATGGAGAACAGGAGTTTTACTTGATTTTTCCTGTTTCTTTCATTAGCTAATGCTAAAGCTGTATTATCACCAGGGATTAGTGAGTCGTCAGGGCCATCCACCAGCTCGAATTAAGACATAACTCCCAAAAAATAAAAATGAATAAAATCACATTACAACAGTGTAATCTCTCATGCTTGTTCAGAGCTCCCAAAAAACGCTCCCTTTATTCCAGAAGGGTAAACCTTGTGCTTGTCCCGCAGGATTATCTTAATATGAGGGATAACACTGTGTTATGTCATGGTGGACAGGATATATTTTCATGACAGTGGGTAACAAATCCTTTTAGTCAAATCAATGTGTGGCAGTGACGCGACAAATTTGACAAAAGCACCATACAGCTGCTGTGCGGTCATTAAGCCATGGAGATATAAGCAGCACTGCAATGTAAAGCAGCAATGATCAATGGTTCTATCAGAACAACTGGCAGACATGGGCCAACCACTGTTTGTAATTCTACCTCAATCATGCTGAGCCTGCAAAGTGAAAGAGGCCCGGTTAGTATTACTTAAGGTTATTTTTTCTTTTACTGTTTTATTGAACTTTTTGTGCATGGAAGCTCGTAAGTGTTCACCAGAAATGTTAACCAAAATATGGACTGAAGACCAGAAGCAGACATTTCTGTCTTTGCATCAAACAAAATTAAAAATAACGAATAAAAATATATAATAAAAATATATAAAACAATATTGTCAAAAACTGGATTTATAAATATTGTAAATCCTGTTTTTGACAATATTGAACAAGATGGACCTGTCCAGGGTGTACCCGCCTCTCGCCCATAGACTGCTGGAGATAGGCACCAGCTTCCCCGCGACCCACTATGAAATAAGCGGTAGAAAATGACTGACTGACTGACTGACTGACTGAACAAGATGGTGAGATCCTAAGATCTGTCAGAGGCCTTCAGACAGAAACTGCAACAGCTAATGTGTGTGGTGAAGGGTGTAAAGAGGTCTCAAAAATAACCTGAAATGAGCCAATCCACAGCTTGAAAAAGAGCCTACATTTAGAGAACATTCAGAACAGCTGCTAACATGGCGAAGTCTGGTTACCTGGGAGCTTTACCCTGAAAACAGTCCGCAAGATGCTAACAAAAGTTTACACAAACTCAAAAATGTCTGTAGGACTTGTCATAAGACTTATATCAAGTTTTTGATACTGTGAAGGAGAAACTTTGGTTTTCTAAGAAAAACATGAAGACCAGACTACAGTTTGCCAAAGAGGATGTAGACAAAGACCAGGACTTCCTTATGAAAGATAAATGTAAAATTACATTATTGGATATCAGACCAGAGGACATCTTTGGCATAAACCAAACCATACAACTGTGAAGCATGAAGGTGGAAATATCATGATTATGGATGCTTTGCTCCTGATGGACCTAGCCAGCTCAGCATCATAGAATTCACCATGAATTCTGCTGTTTATCAAAGGGTGATATAGCATCAGAAGAGAAACAACCTTGAAACAACCTATTATTGAAGGGTGTTTCAGGAAAATGTGAGACCATCTGAATCAAAATGAAAGCTGAAGCAGAGCTGGGCCCTGCAACATAACAATGACCCAACAAATTTGCCAAGAATTGGCTGAGAGAGAAAAAAGAGAAAATCCTGGGCCTAGTCAAAGCCCAGATCCTCAACTCATTGAGAAGCTATGGAGTGACAAACATCTGTCAGCTGGAAGCGAGGAGTAGAGCAAACGTTCTTCAGACTAATGTCAGAGATGGTAGATACCTTTCAATAAAGTTATTTCAGCCAAATGGGGTGAGACTAGTAGTTAGGACGTCCTAACTTCCTCCTAAGTTAAAAAACACATTTGTTTATATCTTTTTAATGAGTACAACAGTGTTAATTTTTCTCTGTTTAACAGAAATTACATCACTTTATTTTCCAGAGATAAAATGAGATCAGAAATAATAATATGAACATTTTTAATAAATAACTGAACATTTAATGTGGCGTTCTAATTCTTTTAGATGATTGCATGTAGCTATGTGGAGCATGGAGTAAAGCAGTGTTGCTCCTCATCCACTTATTGTTATGCACTGCCAGTCAGCTGGCTGAAAGAATTACAGTAACAGTTGCCAAGCTACAGGTGACGTGTCTGTTAAGCAGCCAACTGCAGGCTCAACCAGAGAAGATTCCCAACTAAACAATTAGCTAATATGAGCTTGTTATATTTGTGTTACTCTATAAAAAGATTGAAGGCAAAACAGGATGATATTTACTAAAAAACTACTGAATCAACATCACACTGAAACCTCCTCTAATATATCACAAAATAAGCCTGGAACCTGTACATCATCCCACAGATTGTATAGAATATGTAAAATGGGCTTTAACTGCAGGGTTGTGCACAAATGTGTCGCAGTTCATAAGTTTCATTAAGATTTTCTTTAACCTCAAAAGGATTTTTTTTAGTTGAGAAACGTGAACTGAGCCTCCCTCCACTGAGCCCGCTGTGAAGAGTGGGTGCAGCAAACTCTCACTATTATGTAGCAATAAGTCCAATGTTAAGCTTCGCAGACATGGTTGTGCTGAGTGCAGTTCTCTGGTTCTACAGTCTTTAAAGGGTGCCGAATGTAAAAATTCACAAAAGTCATTTTCTATTATTTAGAGCACTTTCTTCACATCAAGTGCGATTTCTCACATTTATTCTCCGTGACTACTCCGAACGTCACCGTCGACGGACCCACTCTCCGTCGTTCTCCGTCAAATTAATTCTCTGTTCCATTCTGCTCCGTCTTGCTCCGGCTGGGTCAACCAATGTACCTCTCACACATGCTTTCTTTGGGCTTCAAGGAACTTGGAACGGACATAGGTAGCATTTGAATGACAGTAATGTAGTTAATAACTTTTACCTTAATGCGTAATGTTTAAAAAAAAAATCCTTGAGGAAACCCTGTGTAACCCTGAGTTTTTCACTCCAAATGCCAATGTCAGTGGTTCTTAGAGCACATTAAGTTATACAGAAGCAACAGCTTTGGAGCTAATTTGGGGCCATAAAGTTTGTTCAAAAGAAAAAGAAACTGAACCTGAAAAATAAGTTTGTTCAAAAGAAAAAAAGTTGAACCTGAAAAATAGAAGTTTATTCAAAAAAAAAAAACTTCAACCTGAAAATTTCAACTTTGGGAACTGGAATTATCTGTAACACAGATAATTCCAGTACCCATGCTTTGAGAGCATGAGACCCAGGGAAATCTCCAACACAGATTTAAAATGCTGTGTAAATCTGTCAAGATTATATTTCCTCTTCTGAGATTCGCGTTGTGTATTCACTAAGCTGCTTCTATTGGTGAAGCATGTTGTCTTTTAAAACCAATCACATACATATAGAATATTGATGATGTATTACAGATATTTCCAGTTCCCACGGTCCCTGAATGCAACAGCTGGGAATATGTTGTTCAGCCTGTGTTGATCTGTCAGTCATGTGATCTGAGGCCCCGCCCCCCATGCCAAAACAGGGCCAAAAGTTTGAAGCCAAAAAAATAAAATCTGTAACTGCGAAGAAAAAACTTGAATCTGAAAAGACATTTTGAACTTTTTTTTTCCAGTTTCACATCTTTGTTTTTCAGGTGCAAAACCTTGTTCCAGTTTCCAAAATGTTTTTGGGAGGAGGTTCAAAATAATTTTCAGGTTCAATTTTTTTTCTTCTTTTTAACAAACTTTATGGCCCCAATTTAGCTCCATAAAACAGCCACACCTGAACTCAGGAACATAAATAATTACAGAATTTGGTGTAACACCTGTCAGTTAAAGGCGTCTCAGAACAGCAAAAGTAGCTGGAACTTCTCTCTGGACCCGTTTGGTATGATGACGTTTTGTCTGGAGTCTGATGGGTATTTTCCTGAGACCTGACCTGTTGTAGTCTGTGGTCTGATGTCTGTTTGGTCTGGAGATTTTTACGCAACATATGATGATGTCCTTAGATACATACCGTACTGGTGACCAGTAACCCAGATGTTCCCCCACACAAAGCCCATTTGGACCACTAACTGTAACCTTTCAAAACTGACAAACAATGATAGTCACTTCACACCAAGACAAACCAGCCATGTGGAGTTAGGAAGTGTTATATGTGCAGTTTACATGTGCAACATCCCAAATCGATAGTTTCAGGATCTCCCTGGAGAGCGTGTCAGAACATGTGTGCCTGTTTTAAACGATGTCAGACCACTTAGAACCATTCACTGATGCCGGTTTTTCATTTTGCTTTCTGGTGTAGCTCTTCAGATCCATTTCAGATACATTCTGCTAATGGATGAGAATGTAACCCAAAACCTTGTAGTTTTCTGAAAGCATTTACAGGACTTATTCATGTTTAGTTTGTCCAAACATTATCTAACATGTGGTCTAAAGCTCCGGACATCAGCCAGTTCAGTCCTCCTACACAGACAGAGGTTATTATTCTTATACCAACAACGTAATCACTAGTTTGGTTTTATTTATCCTGTTTTTATTGAAAAACGCATTTATGTTTTAGTTATTATGTAATCTGCTTTTTGGATTAAATATATGTAGAAAGAGTAATTCGGAGACCAGCTGTTAAATAAATCCCACAGATTATCTGTACCAAATTAAATGATAAAACTCAACCACATCCACTAATGTGGACAAATTGGTTTTATCTGAAACAGTTTAATGTGACCTCTGCTCATGAGCCAAACTGAGGTTTCCTTTTCTGTCTATGCAGTCATAGGAAAAATGCACACCTGTGCTGCTTTCGCTGGATTTCGCTGGTCAAATATGATTCAGCAGCTGATCATCACCGGTGTGACGTCCTGAGAAAGCTAGAGTATTGGAAGTACTGCTGTAGAGTGTGTTCACATATTGCCAAGGCAGAAAGACAAAAGAAATAACCCAAGAGAAGACATTTTTGCAGCACATCAAACCTGGAATGGCTAAAAGGCAATTTGCAAACTTTTTGAAGTCCTTCATTGTACAGAGAGAAATATTTTTGCGGATAATATGCTGATAATTTACCCAAAAGTGGACCTCCCAGCAAGACCAGTAAGGTCAGATTATGCTATGCTCAGAAAACAAATAACAACACCCCTACAAAAGCTCCATTGGAGACTCTTTGGGCCTTAATCTGAAATACTAATGCTTATTACATGACAGTTAGGGAACAAAAACATGTTTGCAAGAGTTGAAGGAGAAAGTCTCTTCTCTCTAAAAATATATGGTAGCAGGATTTAGGTCAAGTTGCATCTGAGTGGAGAACAAGAATCTTGAAAGAATGCTGTTTGGACAGAAGAGACCAAATGAGAGATGTTTGATCATAATGCACAGCAACATTGTTGGAGAAAACCAAACACAGTAGATGAACACAAACAGCTCATAACAACTGTCAAACATGGCGGTGGAAGGCTGATAATTTGGGCTTGTTGCAGTCATTGTTTCAACCAAAATCTCTTCTGCAGAACAAAGCTTCATCTTTTGGACAAAACCCTTCATTCAGCACATTAACCAGAGCAACACCCTGATGTCAACAAACAAAGACTTACTGGACCTAACCATCCTGTGTTCCCCCCAGCGATGTCTCGTCAACAAGACACAATGTTACTACAGGCACATCCACTGGAGACTGTCTTTATGTTTCCAGTTAGACCTTACAGTGTATGCTACACTATGAACAACACTAGAGAGAAATTCAAAGAGCCTTTCAGTTAATGAAGGAAGAGACATGTTAGGTTACCTGATTCCACTGACCTGTTAAGAATAATTACAATTAAAACGTTCCGGCATGAATCATTGGTTAATTGTTACATTTCTATAATTCGCCACTACGTGACTACAAATACACACAAATAGCATAAGAACATTGTTAACAGAAGCTGTAGACTGATAAGCTGGAAGAGTAAAGCTGATCCAAAGCAGTATGAACATTATATGGTTTTGTTTTCATTTTAAAGACAAAAACAGTGTTTGCTTTATACTAATCCTAAGGATTAAATTCAATTTAATGAGAAGACAGAGAAAGAGTCTGGCTATCCCTGGTAAAAATAAAGCACAGAGTAGTTCTCCCTGCCCCCTAACTGCTGCTGCAAGCTGTCAGTCAGCTATGTATTATGTCTCGATTAGGGGAACCCTCGGAACTTTTTAGACAGGTACAGATGACAAACTTCAGATTCTACGCATGTCAATGAAGTCCAGCACAAGGAAAGTGTTGCATTTGTCTGTGAAAGAGTGTCAGATTATCTCAGACTTACCGAGTTTCCGTTGCTCTGAGTGAGGCTGAAGTCCTGCCGCTCGGGTATGATGGGGGTGGATTTCAGAGGGGGTGACAGGGTGAGGTCTCGCCGTAGTGGCCGTGAATCAATTTTCTCCCCCTGTCTGTCCCCCTTGTGTGTTGAGTCCTTGCCCCCCTCCCTCCCATCCCGGTTCTTATGCCTCTGTCGTGGCGCGCCGTGTGAACGCCCCTCTCCGTGGCTGTGCCCATGCCTCTCCTCCCCGTGCCCATGGGGCTTGTGGGTAGTGGAGTCTCTGGGCTGTAAAGGCTTCATCTCCATCTCGTAGTTGCTGATCTTCTCCTCGTCCTGCTCCAGCAGTCGGCCTCCCCTGCTGTGCGTACCCCTGTGTCCAGACGTCCAAGTTGAGGATGAAGATGACTCTATCCACCTGTCGCCTCTAGCCTGTCTGTGATTGGACGAATTGGGCTCACGTGATTTGTGATTGGAGGAGCTGTGTTTGTGTCCGTTGGTCCGGGTTCCTCCTCGACCACTGATCCCACTCCCCCCTTTTGACAGCAATCCCCTCCTCCTGTCTTCGCTCCAGCTGTTGGCCCGTGGATACTCCCCCTTTACACCAACCTCACCTCCCCCGCTGCCCTCCATCAACACTTGAATCTCTGTGTGTCCCCTTTCCCCACCTGTCTCACTTCTGTCCGCCCCCTCCTTCCCCCTGTCCCCATGGTCCACTGCGCTCTGCCGGTGGAAACGAGCGCTCTTGCTGCGCTGCGAGGGCCGGGCAGGTGGGGGTGGCGTGTGCGGTGGAGAAGAAGAGGGCGGGCTGAGGTCGGGGGTGGCGGCATCATTGGAGGGGTCATCAGATCCAACACTTTTTGTGTAAAGATCTGGGCTTTCCGCAGTGCCGGCACTACTCGACAGGCCCTCACCCTCCACTTCACTGGAAACCTGACGTTTGGGGCGCTGAACCTCCATACCTGCAGAGAACATGGGATAGGTTCCACAATCAGACAGAAAGTGAGGAGGTTTTTGGTTAGACCAAAATTGTTGCTGACAACTGTCTCACTATTGCTTTAGACTTGTTAATAAGTTTGTGTCAACCTTTATAAAACAAGGATTCATTCTCTCCCCAGCTGTGGGGTAAATTTGTTCATAAAGTGATGCATAAACACACATGCCCAGTGGCAATGCGCTCTTCTGCTTTAAAAATCATTTAGGGTGTGCGCTTCATGCATTTCTCCATCTTGTCTTCCAGTTTGCTGCATGATAGATATCGGCAATCCATCAAGTTATGCAGCTTTAGTTGAAGACAAATCCAAACAATAAAGAGTTTTTACAGACCTTAGTTTTCCTTTAGTTCTTGCAAATACAACAACTGTTACAGTAGTTTCTGTTTCCCTAAGATGCTCTACTAATGCTCTCCTGCACCCGTTCGTCAGCAGCACCTTCCCACAATGATCTACGAAATACAGCAGCAGCTGTACCACGCCCTGGGCCCTCACCTTGTGAAATGCCTCTCATAGACTGTAAAGATCCAGGAACGGACCACACAATTACAACCCACTAGCAGTACACTATTGCTGGGATGAGGTTGTAGCCACGCCTTGAGGTCAGCATGGCCAGCTGTGCATCAAACTCTAAATGACCCAGCCACACTCTACATCTTTTTCTTATAAACTGCCTTGAGACAGCTTTTTTTGTGAACTAGTGCATTATGAATAAACTGAATGGAATGATGAATAAAGAGCACATTATTTTCTTCATACCTTCAAGACCTGATCAATGGAACCAGACCTGGTGGTTTATTATCATATTAACTACATTATATGAAGTTTTCATTTCTTAGAGCAGAAGTAAAGGAACATTTGATAATGAAACATCCAACTGTTTGCTTGAGAAAACAATAAAAGGTGGAGTTTTGTCTAGTCTTACAGGACAACATGGTACAGTGCTGGGGAAGTATTTTCTTCCTGTTATATTACAGTTTAAGATCATCAAAACATTATGAGACAAAGACAAAAGTAGAAAATACAAAAGGCAGTTTTCAAGAGATGATTTCCTCTATAAATGAATAAAAACTATCCAAAACAATTTGGTTTTGTGAAAAAGTAACCGCCCCCTAACCCTAACAATCAGTACTAACCAGGTAATCCTGCAGCTCCTCCAGAGTTGCTACCAGCCTCTTGGCAGCCTCCCTGACCGGTCTTTTCATCAGTTTTGGAGAAACATCCAGCTTTTGTAATGTTGCTGATGCCTCATATCTTCCCAAAAACTGATGACTGCATTCACTCTCACTTTTCACACAGTGTTTTGTTTTCAATCAGTAAACTGTTTCAAAAGAGAACAGAGGGTACATAGAAGATGATGTCCAAGAAGTCCAAACAGCCCTGCTGCTAAATGTCAGAGCTGATGCTTGTTGACATGGATGTTCTCACATAAACACAGGTGGTATTTTTTGAGCAGCATGATGAAACTGAGAGCAGAAAGAATGGCAGTGCTGTGCTGCAGTGTGCAGTACGAGTCACACAGCCTGTGTGTGCGTGTGTGTCATGAGGCATACTTCTTCAGCGATGGCTACCTGCAGAGCTCCACAGGTGTGAGTGACAGACGTGGAATCGCTGAGCTGGAGGGTGGTCGTCATTGACCTTTAGCATCAACACCCCCCAACTGATACACCTACGATATCAACACGTGTTTGGTTTGTTCCTATGAGTGTTCACACACGTGGTGTCGGATACATCTACTTCGCTGGTTTTAGGATACTTTTGTCTTCTGTTTCTGCTTTTGGTCACACTGAAATGTTTCAGATCATTTGATTTATTATAGTATTTTCTATCTAATGACCATCTAATCTATTGAGGGATAAAACCCTATCCAAACCAACTGTGACAAACCACATTTCTTTGGGTCAATTTCACAGACCACAGCCAGGTTAAATTTCTGTCTGACCTGTAGAAACAGGAAAGCAATTTAATAGAACCTCCCTAATTACATAAAGTAGGCTAGATCTCAGAAAGCAACGTATGTCCCAAACTAAAAGAACGTCAAAAATAGATGAGAAACAAACTCAATGACATCACTCCTAAATGCTTACAAAACCATTTCTTAGGTTTTGGCATGCCATCAACCACAATGAGAACCATTATCTACAAATGGAGAAAACATGGAACAGTTGGGAACTTTCTCAGGAGTGGCCCACCAACAAAATTACTCCAACAGCTCATCAACAACTCATCCAGGAGGTTACACACGGACACTCAAGCTCTGCAGGCTTTACTTGTCTCAGTTAAGGTCAGAGTTCATGATTCAACAAAAAAAAGAGAGACTGAGCAAAAGACAAAGGGGGCTTTTTTTGGAAGGTGTTAGGTAAAAATAACACATAATCTCATAAAAAAGTGGATCAATAGTAAAACATGCTGGTTGTAGTTTGATTGTCTGATGCTCCTTTGCGTCTTCAGGACCTGGACGACTTCTGAAGAAATCCTGAAGAAGAATCTCCAGCCATCAGTTCCTGACCTTAAACTCTATCACTCTTAGATTATGTACAGAGAGTGTTATCCAAAGCAAACTGCCTCCGAATGGTCCAAAAAACAAAATGAAGCTTTTGGAGTGGCCTAGTCAAAGTCTGGATCCAACATAGATACTGTGGAAGGACCTTAAAAGGCAGCTCTTCCAATGTGGCTTCCAATGTGGCTGAATTAAAACAATTTAGCTAAAAGAGGGCTAAAACTCCTTCTTAGTGCTGTAAAAGATTAATTGCCAATTATAACAAATAAAAAAGGCAGATTTTAAGGGCAGCTGTGGCTAGCAGTTATTAGGTTTAGAGGGCAATTAATTTTCCACATAGGACCAGCAGTTGTCTGGGGAGAGGGAAGTCTAGGTGTCCCGGATAATGCGAAAGACGACGAGTATGAGTACAAAAACTGCTTTCTGTATTTACTCAGGTTATCTTTGTTTGATACCAAACTTAGTTTGCTGATGTGGAGCTGTGACAGAAAAGGAAAAAAGGAAGGTAACTGTAATGGGCCGTATACTTTTGCAAAGTACTGTGCATCCTGCATATAAAACAAGAAAAAACAGCCACATTTTTTTTGTTTTCTTAGGAATATCTGAATCAATCTGAAACATTTAAGTGAGGCAATAAGACAAAAACAGTAGAATCTGAGAGAGTGCAAAAATAGTTTTGAACTTTTTAATAGCACTGTACATAAGGATACATATTTGTCTTACGTGGGAAACATTTCTGATTTGGCTGATGCTGTGTGGACATATGCTTGTGACCTCACCATTTCCAGAGTGCTGGAAGGATGGGGAGAACTGCTTGGCGGTGACCCTCGCCATCCGACTCTCATCATGAGCTTTCTGAGCTGCTCCCACCGCTGCCTCTGCTTTACCCTGTGCGTGGGCCGTCCTGAAACAAACATTTTTGTGTAAAACTTTTAAGTATGTGATTATTATGCTGCAATAAAAACGTATTTAAAGGCCAATGACAAATTTTCACTGGGTGTGCCGATACATGTGGAGGGGTGCATCGTTTATGGACCTTTGACTTTCAGAAAAGTGGTAAATATTTTATGTTCAATGATGAAGTAATAAAAAAGCCATTAAAAGCTGTATTAAAGAAACAGCTCAGCATGAATGTTCGACTGGTTTGACCACACAGATTAGTCCCATTATGTACATCATTCCCGGTCCAATAGGGAGATGTTCCAGTAAGCTGTTTGGTAAGACACATGAGGTTGAATGAGAAACCATCCTCACATTTTTCACTACAGGATTCAGCAGTTCCTCAGTCTTTATTTGAACCTTGTATAAAACAATAATCATTGCTGTGTTTGTGCTTTTATTTTCAGCTAATGAACCTGATCATCTGTATCTAGGTTACATTGTTTATTCCAGCTGGTAGTTGTCATTTTATTAAGATACCTCTGGTAAAAAGGAGAAAGACAGCAGGAATAAACAAATAATTATTGGTATAGTGGCTGCAGTTACTACAGAGCTGAAGTAAGATTGTGGAGCTGCAGCAATCTTTTCCAAGATGAGTGTAATATCACAAAATAATGCCTCTCAATGTTTGTGTTTGATGAGTTTTATTTTGTCTAATGGTTGCTTTGCAGCAGCGTCGTCAGATCTCATTTAGTTTCTATCAGCGTCTCTCTGATAAACTCTTTTGTCTTTTTAGAAGTCCTCTTTTCACCTGCCTTTTGTCTCATCCTCTGGTTATTCTCTGATTACATTAAGCACACCTTTGGTCTCTATTGCAGGATCCTTCTCTCCATTTCTGTTTCTCCTTGCTGCGATTGGCAGAGGGCTCTCTGCTCATCTATGTACCTGCTGTCTGTGCATCCCTCTCCTCTCTTTGGGCAGTAACAGTCTTGATGCAGTGTTGCATGTTGATGGCTATTGATTTCTTTCCTCTCTGCTTCCTCTGTGCCAGACCCACAACAAACTCAACACCACCGAGCATGTGAATGCAAGCCTGTTCGGTTGGTGAGACCTAACAGAGCTGAAGACTGTTTCTTTGTCTTTTATTTAGGTTTTTAATTGAAATAATGCAACATTCAGGATATAATGTTTGGCAGGCATTCATGCTCTCTCTCAATAATCAGTTTAAAAATCATCTTCATCTTTCTGCCTAATTTATTTCCCTCTTAACTTCTAGTTTCACATATTTCCTCCATAGGAGCAACCTGTTTCTGCTTGTAGAACAGGAGATGCCTCTTCAAACAAGCCTTGATTACACAACACAGCTTTGTATGCAAAAGCAAAAATAAAAAACTCAGTTACAGATGGAGAGCAGGAAGAGAAAAAGAAGAGATGTTGTGAGGTGATGAAGAGAATGGGAGTCTTTATCTGAAAAGATGATGCAGACTGGGGAAAGCAGTGGGACAACTTGAAAAGAAGATGGGAGCTAAAAGGTGTTTAACTTGAATGAATCACTGCCTGCTTAATTGTGAGACAGCATAATTACAGCACTGTCCACAAGGCTGTCAACCTTTGCATTAAAGCAAAATTAGGGGGAACAGGACAAACAGTTGTCTTCATCATGACTTAGTTTATTTTTAGGTCACCAACTTTGGACACAAGCTAGAGATATATTTCGCAAACTTTGTTTACTCCTTAATGAGCAGACCACAATGAGGACACATGAGAAAGTAGATGCAGGTTAGCATGGTGCTCTCCCAGTACGATAACCTGGAGTAAAAATGCCACAGTTTCACAGTAGCCACACAAATATTTTATACAAATATGTACCACATGTTTTAAGTTTTTAATTTAAAACAGAAAGCAACAACTATTCCTACAGTGCTGAAATAATCATTCACATATCTGTTAATAATGTTTTCTAACATATTTATCTAATTCTAATAGACACAAGTTAATATACAAAATAAACTCAATTTTTCAAGTAAACATGTTTTTTACTAAGACGTTTTTGCCCTACTTGTTGCTCAGGCTGATAATAGCTGGTTATTTAGTCAGGCTAAACGCACCAGTAGAGTCTGCTGTTTAACAAGCATGCAGCTTTCAGCTTATCTGCTGTAGTTTTAAAACCACAGCAGATACAGCATATTTAAATAAGAGGATGGCTGGTGCTTCTTTGGTTTCAACACCAGAAATGTTTCCAAACAGTTGAATTTGTCATCTGTATTAAAGAAAAGTGTAGCAGCTACTTTCAGCCAGCTGACTGGCAGCAACGTGGGGGAAGGGCAGTTTGCAACATACAGCTACAGGAAACTCGAGTCAGTCTGGCATTTTGCTTAGGCAGCTCATTAATGTACTTGACTGAAAACCTAGCAGTTTTAAATGACAACTTTCAACAGTCTATTGAGGAAAATGCAATAAAAGCTTCCTTCACTTTTTCGTTGTCTGATGAGCTAACCCCTCCCTCCTACTTCCCTATGTCTAAAGGGATTGCTCAATCCAGCTCTCCATCCAATGGGTCCGGTCTTCCCTAAACCTGACAGATCTTACTAAGCAGGTTTAATGAAAGTTCTGTTTAAGCTGGTGTCGGGAAATGTCTCGCCTAGCCTCTGACAGCCTTCATCCAAAAGTCTCGCCCTTCTTCAACTGGTGGTCAGGATGACTGAGTAGCCTATCGCAGTCATCCACACTTTCAACAGTCACTTTTGTTCACAGCTGCTCATTCCCTAATTTTACAACTGGCTCTTGGTATATGGGCTAGGTTAATTTTAGTGGCTCGGCACGAGCCCCAAGGGCGCTGTTTTAACAAACTTGACTAAGGCAACCTATAAAAACCTCCTAAAATATCTTAGAACCAGGCAACAAGACTTTTTACTACCAATGAAAAACCATCAATACAGTGACTCAAATAATTGAATGTCCATGATTTAACTAGAATTTTATATGCTTTCTTTAATTAGTAACACTCTTGCAGGGGTCAGTAACAGATTAAATTCGGCAACACAAAATAATTTCAATAATAGAAATGAATCAACTCAACCTGTCTTTCCCTGATGTTGAAACTAGTGAGTTTGAAGAGGCTTTGAAGACGGAGGCTCATCCATCCACCTGATGGAGATGTTTCTTCTGGTAACGAGTGGTTTCTTGAAGGGAATACGACTTAATCTTCAGTTTTCTTCCTTTAAGTGGCAGGCACTGATGCTCCAGACTTTGATGGTTAAACAGGATCTTTGTTGTTATTTGTCTCAGAAGACAGTAGTTTCCAGAGGCTGAAGAGTTGAAGGAAACCCGGAGACATAAATGTAGTTGATTCAGGACTTCCAGAAACCTGAAACTTAGAGCAATCAGCTGTTCACCGATCAAGTTCACTTCTGTTGTCTGGATAAAAAGGCTTTAGATGAAATCAGATTCTTAATCTTGAGGCACAGTCCTTTCTGGGCCCACGGGTTGATCCTCTTTTTAATGCAGTCGATCAGTGGGGCTGTGTCTTTGTTCCTTTTCCATCTGAGCTTCTTTTCTCCGTCCGTTCTTGTTCACTGGTCTTCTGCGAGGAAACAACCCCGTTCCCTCCTTCAGCATTGCTTTTATGGTGCTTAATGCTTTCACCAGTCAGCCCCTTATTAGGCTTCTCAGTTATTGAGCAACCTATTCAGCTCAGCTCCTTGGTTATTGCTCAATACTTTAGTCGTGGTCATCGTGACCTGCTGACTCTGTTTCTCAGCTTTGGAGATGCCGATAATAGCCACGCTGGTCTGTAGTCGCATCCTCCCGTCGCTGTCAGCATGCAGCTGGTTCTCATCACTCCCAGTCATCCTACAGTTCTTTCCCTAATCTGCTCAGTTTTAAACTTTACACAGTATTACACATTTCATTTTTCAGCTTTCAGCATTTACTTTAAAACACAGTTACAAAACCATCACTTCATCCTTTTTATTCATGCTTCACAAATGATTAACGTTATATCTCTTTCATATATAGCTGATTGAGAATGTCGAACCTGAATGTTTATTTTTTACTCTAATTCTCAGTTCTTACATTTCAATCATACATCTTTTAACTTGTTAATCAAAGGTTACTAATTTCATTTAATACATGTGAAAGAATATAAAATCATCATACATCATTGGATACTTGTTGTTTATACTTCTGCAAAAAATTAGACAGATAATATGTGGCTCCACACAGGCCTCTCCAGTCTCCCAGCTCCAGAATATGAGAACATGCTTGTTTCACTCTCCACTGCTTCAACTGTGTTTTAATAATTATTGCATGGATTACACATAAGGATATTTATTGTAACTTTTATGGAGTTAACTGTGAGCAGTTAGTAAATGTTGCATGGATTACATGGGAAGATCTCACCTTATTTTGACAACTTCCAAGAAAATAATAAACAGCCTCGAATACATGTAGCATTTTAAAAATGTATTTTTCTTTCATAAATACAAAGGATTTTGTTCTTTTTTTGTATAACTGATTTAATATTGTTACGTTTGGACACTTACTTCGGCATGATGCACCAACAAAATCCTACAGCAAAAAATGTATTATCTGTCTTTGAAGTGTAAATTTCAGTCAGTCATTTTCTACCGCTTATTCCATAGTGGGTGGCGGGGGAGCTGGTGCCTATCTCCAGCAGTCTATGGGCGAGAGGCGGGGTACACCCTGGACAGGTCGCCAGTCCATCGCAGGGCAACACACAAACAACCAAGCACACACTCATTCATACACCTAAGGGCAATTTAAAGAGACCAATTAACCTAACAGGCATGTCTTTGGACTGTGGGAGGAAGCCAGAGTACCTGGTGAGAACCCACACATGCACGGGGAGAACATGCAAACTCCATGCAGAAAGACCCCCAGCCAGGAATCAAACCCAGGACCTTCTTGCTGCAAGGCAACAGTGCTACCAACTGCGCCACCGTGCAGCCCTGAAATGTAAATGTTTACAAGAAAATCAACCAATCAATAAATATATAGATCAAATGGATTTATTAGATAACATATTGCCTTAAAATGAGACTAGGGAGTGAATAGCAACAGTTGTTGCTGGATTTTCTCACCAAAGAAGTCTTATAGTCAGACAGTAATCCCTGGCAGATATTTATCAGTTTCCCAGAACTATGAACTACAGCTTGTTTTTATAAGTTTGCATTGAAATGCAAGATACCTGGGTGACATGATCGAAGACCAGCTGACCCTGAAACATCATATTGCCTCTGTTGCTTGATTGTGACATTTTGCATTGTTAAACCTAAAAAAAATCTGACCCCACCCACCTCCTGGTGCTGTCTATGTCATCTCCTGCCTTGACTACTGCAACTTCCTCCTAACTGGTCTCCCAGCCTGTGCTTTGAGACCTTTGCAGATGGTCCAGAACGTGGCGATGAGTCTGGTCTTTATTCAGCCTTAAAGTGCCTTTTAAACACTTTTCCCACAAATGCAGAAATTGAAAGAAAACATCTTAATATTGAAGGAATTGGGCACTTTTTGAGATGACATTACAATTACAGACGTGATAAAAGACAATTGTGACACAAAATGAGCATATGTCGATGTTTTTTGCAAGTCCAACGTCACCCGGACCACAATGGTCATTCATTGTGTGAGCGTCAATAATACATTTTTAATTAAGTTGCGTCAAAAACAGCGTTAATATGCTGAAACGGTGCATTGTTGGTGGTGGCAGCAATACTACCACAGCAGCCATTAATCTGCAAGCAAGCCAAGCAGTCCCAGATGCAGATGGGAGTTTGTTTAGAGCCAGCAGGTGACAAGCCTTGGAGAACCTGTCAATGATGGTGAGGATTACTGTTTTATTTCTTGAAACTGGTAACCCGGTGATGAAATCAACAGCAATGTGTGACCAGGGCTGGCTAGGAACTGACAGCGGTTGTAGCAGTCCTGAGGAAGAACACTGAGAGTTCTTATTTCTGGCACAGGTGGAGCATGCAGAGATGTACCGAATAACGTCCAAATTTAGAGACGGCCACCAGAGATAACGGGTGGAGGAGACCTATGGTTCGGCTGACCCCTGGATGACAGGAGAAACGGGAGGTGTGAGCCCAGTGAATAGCTTGAGCCCTGACAGATCATGGGAAGAACTGGCATCCAGGTGGTCCACCTCCCCCAGAAGCAGGTTCGTTCAGGAGGGTTCTTTGAATGGCTGTCTCAAGGTCCCAGGAAAGTGACCTGATAATGAAGGATGAGTGAAGGATGGTTTCAGGGTTACTGTCCCTTTCTTCCTCTGAAAATCGCTGAGAGAGAGCGTCTGGTTTAGTGTTGCGAGACCCAGGGCAAATAGTTATGGTGAAGTTGAATCGAGATGAAGAGGGACCATTGTGACTGACGGGAGTTGAGACGTATGGGTGATTGCAGGTAGGCAAGATTTTTATGATCCGTCCACACTATGACGGTTTTTTGGTTGCTTCAAGCTGATGTCTCCTTTCAGCAGGGAAAAACGTATTGAAAAGAACGTCCAGGGGTGCATCTTGTTGTCGGAGGAAGCTCTTTGAGAGAAGACAGCCCCAGCACCAGAATCTGATGCATCCACCTCCACAGTGAAATGGATGGCCGGATCAGGGTGAATTACCATAGGGGTCAAGGCAAAGAGTCTTTTGAGCTCGAGAAAAGCTTTGTCTGCTGCTGGGGACAAAGAGAAGGTTGTTTTGGTGGAAATGAGTGCTGTGAGGGGTGCTGCAACCAGTCTAAAATTCCTGATGATTGACGGTAGAAGTTAGCGAACGCCAGGAAGCGTTATAGTTGTTTATGGGAGGTGGGGGTTGGCCAGTCTTGCACTGCTCTGTTTTTGGTGTTTCCTTAGGATGGCGGGTGTCGAGGGTGGACAGGCAAGTGGAGTGTTCTCCGGTGATGGACTTATGATCCATAGTGAAGGTGGTGGAACTTCTGAGGAAGACCAAAGGCAAGTGTCCTGAGATCGAATGCAGATGAGGCATCCAAACAGGAACTCGAGGAACACACACTCGAGGAGGAGGTCAAAGCTCACACTGTGAGGGAGATTTCTCTGCCATCTTCCTCAAGGACTCTGCTCCTCTTTAAACTCTGCTGATGACTGATGGGCACCACCTGTGCATGCTGCCTGCCTGGAGCCACCCTGTGGACAAAAAGGTAAGTACACACACAGGCACCCTGCACACAGCCTCACAGATACAACAGATCTAGACCATCTTTAGTTAATTATTTTGAAAATCCGGCTGTTGTGCTTATGTCACAACCCGGTTGCTCCAGCTGGTAACAGTGCCTGCACCATGTTCAAGACAATCCAGACTCGTTCCATGTTCTGTTCACTGATCACAGAATGACCTACGGAGAGCTACCCGAACAGAGGCATAACTGTCTATGTTTAAGAAACTCTTGAAGACCTAGCTCTTTATGTCGCATCTCTAACCTTGTACTTTCCTGCCCCCTCTACTGCATTGTCCTCATTGCTGGCACTCTGTTTCTACACTGTCACCTGGGACACAACCTGACTAATGGTCTCCCTTCTCAGCTTTATAATTAACTGCATTGCTATATCCTCATTTGTAAGTCACTTAGGATAAATATATCTGCCAAACGCATGAAGATAAACATTAAACAAGAAATAAGAATGTGTCTCCATGGCACGTCAAAGTGCCACAAACCAAAAAATGAAAATATTTCACAATAATTATGTAACTGACTAAATGGATGAGTTAGTGCTAGCACTGCTGCTCAGCTAGTGGCTGCAAGTAGTTAGAAAAGTAACCAATCTAAACATCTATAAGGTTTTGCTGTGGAATTATTTAAAATCTGTTAATTTTGTCATTATATTATCATGGTCAGGTTTATGAGCCACTGGAGGGGTTTGAACCCCATATATTTTCAGTTAAATGATATGTTCTACAACCAAAAACAAGGCTGTACCAGGGGCTACCCAGCAGCTCTCACCATGGCCAACACACCAGCCACTTTATTAGGCACACCAGTTCAATTGCTTGTTAATACGGACATTGAATCAGCCAATCATATGGCAGCAAACTCAATGAAGACTTGCTGAAGAATAAGAGATTTAAAGGACTTTGAACAGCATGGATATTGGTGCTAGCCAGAATGGCATGAGTATTTCAGAAACGTTCACACAAACATCTCTCAGGTTTACAGAGAATGATCAGAAAAAGAGAAAACATCCAATAAACAGCAGTTTAGTGAATGAACATGCCTTGCTAAAGAAAAAGGTCTGAGGGGACTCTATAATAAGGTTATTATAGTGGGGGATTTTAACATTCATGTTGACACTGAAAGTGATAGCCTAAATATAGTCTTTAATGTTATCTTGGACTCAATTGGCTTAGCTCAAAACATTAACAAACCTACCCACCTTTGTCTTCATTCTCTGGACCTTGTGCTGACATATGGCATTATGTGTAAAGACATAACAATATTTTCTCATAATCCTGTCCTGTCTGACTATTTTTTAATAATCTTTGAGTTTAACTGAGTACTCCACACCTGAAAGAAAATGTCATTATAGCAGATCATTATCAGACAATGCTGTAACAACCTTTAAAGAATCTGTTCCACTTTTGATTTTCTCATTATCACAGAAAAGCACAGTGGAGGGCAATAATTT
Source organism: Girardinichthys multiradiatus (assembly GCF_021462225.1). NCBI lineage: Eukaryota > Metazoa > Chordata > Actinopteri > Cyprinodontiformes > Goodeidae > Girardinichthys > Girardinichthys multiradiatus. Next base: position 47,445,212 of record NC_061795.1, on the reverse strand, counting down.
TGTTTCTGCCCCTTCACAAATTGATTCTCTTGTTCATAGTGTTTCTTCATCATTGTGTGGTGCATTAGACAATGCAGCCCCCTTGAAAAAGAAGGTAATTATTCATAGGAGGCTAGCTCCTTGGTTTAATTCAGAGCTGCGTACTTTAAAGCACAATGTTAGAAAATTGGAGAGAAAATGCCGCTCTACACACCTAGAGGATTCCTACTTAATCTGGAAAAGGTTGTTGTATAAAAAGACACTTCACCAAGCTAGAACAGCTTATTTCTCATCATTAATAGAAGAGAACAAGAATAATCCTAGGTTTCTCTTTAGAACAGTTGCTAAACTTACACAGAGTCATAGCTCTGTTGAGCCATCCATGCTCTCAGCAGTCATGACTTTATGGGATTCTTCCAAAATAAAATTGATTCTATTAAAAATAAAATCTTTGACATACTTCCGAAGATGATTACTTCATCCTCAGCAAGTGAGACAACATTGGACGTAACTGTAGAACCTGATTTGTGTTTGGACTGCTTTGATCCTGTGGAGCTTCCTGAGTTATCAGAAATATTAGCTTCATCTAAACCTTCAACTTGTATGTTAGACCCAATCCTAACCAAATTATTTAAGGAAGTGTTCCCTCTGATTACCAGCCCCGTTTTAGGTCTGATTAACCTATCCTTAGCAAATGGATCAGAACCACAGGCTTTTAAGGTAGCTGTAATTAAACCTTTACTTAAGAAACCTTCGCTTGATCGAGATGACTTAATAAATTACAGACCTATATCCAATCTTCCATTCTTATCTAAAATTCTTGAGAAAATAGTTGCTAATCAAATGTGTGAGCATTTACACAGCAATGACTTGTTTGAAGAGTTTCAGTCAGGTTTCAGAGCTCATCATAGCACTGAAACAGCTCTGCTGAAAGTCACTAATGATATTCTTATGGCCTCAGATAATGGACTTGTGTCTGTTCTGGTTCTGTTAAATCTCAGTGCTGCATTTGATATAGTCGATCACAATATTATCTTAGAAAGGCTGGAATATGCTGTAGGGATCAGGGGAACAGCGCTAGGCTAGTTTAAATCTTATCTGTCTGACAGATTCCAGTTTGTTCATGTAAATGATAAATCATCTTTAAACTCCAGGGTTAATTGTGGAGTACCGCAGGGTTCAGTACTTGGGCCAATTCTCTTTACTATATATATGCTTCCAATAGGTCAAATTATCAGGCAGCATGGGATAAATTTTCACTGTTACGCTGATGATACTCAGCTTTACTTATCCATAAATCCTGATGAGCCCAACCAGTTAGATAGACTACAAGCATGTCTTGAAGACATAAAAACCTGGATGACTTTAAATTTTCTGCTTCTAAATTCAGACAAGACAGAAGTTGTCGTCTTTGGACCGAAGTCTTTAAAAAAGAAACTGTTTGGTCAATCACTTAACCTGGATGGCATTAAATTGACCTCCGTTAATAAAGTAAAAAAAATTGGTGTTATTTTTTACCAGAAAATGTCATTTAAATCCCATATTAAACAGGTTTCTATGGTTTCCTTCTTTCATCTCCGGAACATTGACAAAATTAGAAATATCCTGTCCAGGAGTGATGGTGAAAAACTAGTCCATGCATTTGTTACTTCAAGGCTGGACTATTGTAATTCTTTACTATCAGGATGTCCACGAAGTGCAGTTAAAAGCCTTCAGCTGATCCAAAATGCTGCAGCAAGAGTTCTGATGAAAATTAAAAAGAGAGATCATATTTCTCCCATTTTAGCTTCCCTTCATTGGCTCCCTGTTAAATCCAGAATAGAATTTAAAATTCTCCTCCTCACATATAAAGCCCTTAATGATCTAGCTCCATCATACATCTGAGATCTGATTGGTCCATATGTTCCTAACAGAGCACTTTGTTCTCAGACTGCAGGTTTACTGGTGGTTCCTAGAGTCTCTAGAAGTAGAAAGGGAGGCAGATCCTTTAGTTATCAGGCTCCTCTCCTGTGGAACCAGCTCCCAGCTTTAGTCCGTGAGGCAGACACCCTGTCTACTTTTAAGGCTAGGCTTAAAACTTTCCTTTTTGATAAAACTTATAGTTAGAGTGGCTTAGGTTATCCTGAACTATCTATGTAGTTATGCTGCTATAGGCTTAGGCTGCTGGAGGACATAATGACCACTTTCACCGTCTTCGCTACATTCTCAAACTACTCTCCAGTTTTGCATAATTTGCTGTTATTTCAGCTTCTAACTTAATGTTCTCTCTCTTTTCTCTTCCTAGAAGCTATACCTGGCCTGACTCTGTATCTACCTGTGACACCTTTCTGAAGGTGGCATCGTCCAAGCTTCTGCTGGCAACAACTTAATGCTCACCCTCTACCGATGATCCACATAGCCCTGTCTTTTAGTGTTCCTTAGACAGAAAAACGTTTTATCCAATTTGAATAAATAACTGAATCTGACTGCACTGTTCAATGATTAGGATTAATTGAAATGTATATACCTGACTTTTGTGAAGTGCCTTGAGACGACATGTTGTGAATTGGCACTATATAAATAAACTGAATTGAATTGAATTGAGAAAGGGCGAACTGGTCCAAGACGATAGAAAGGTGACAGTAGCTCAAATAATTACTTGTTTCAACCAAGCTATGCAGATGATTACAGTAAACCCATCATCTTCAGCTGAAGGCCCCTGAGGACAGTACAGGCACATAAACTCCTTGTGGGTCAAGATCACAACCAGGGAGGCGAAAACTTCCACTAAAAACATTAACTCAGTGGATGAAAACATCAATTTCACTGGAGAGGATCAATAATGGCTTGACCTTCCTGCACTGTAAGGTACACCTTAGAGAAGATGAAAATGATCCACACAGAAAATCCACACACAGCAATCAGTATCTTTGGTTCATTTCTCATCATCTATTGAAGTACAAACTGGGAATTTTTAGAACTTTGCAGCATAGATGGGACACCCAGTAGGCCTCCGGCTTGTGAAGAAGAACATAGACAGTTGAGGACATGCTTCAAATGTTTGGACACCCCAGGTGAACACAGACCAGCACAACAAAGTCAAACACAGCAGTGTGGTTATGATGTGTCCCAGGTTTCTGAAAAGCTAAGAGTTTTTGACAGATACAATATTTTTTTGTGTTTCAGTTCCTGTAACACACTGAGACAGAGGGTGGAGTATCACAAAATGACCCATACCACACAATAAAAGCAGTAATATGGTCTATGCCAGGGGTCTGCAACCTGTGGCTCCACAGCAGCAAATGGCTCTTCTGAACTTCCGCAATGGCTCTCCATAAAATGACAAAGAACCAACTAACGTTTTTAAATATATATATAATAACAAATGCAGGTTTATCAGAATAAGTGCATTGAATTTCCACAACATAATGCACTAAAAGTCCCAATAATATTTTTATTACAATTTTTTCATTATTCTTGTCACTAGGTTGGACACTACCTCCTTGTTAACATAATGTTCAAAAGGATCAACATTCCATAGAAGAAAATGTATTCATCCTCTTTTTGATAAAAGTTTATTTTTCTCTTTATCTTCAGACCTGGAAAAAAAAATATTTAGGTGGCCCTGAATAAAATTACAACAAATTTCCTACAGTAGATATTTATAAAAAATTTTAAGTTGTCTTTTTTCAAAAGGCCATGTAACATTAGTGGCTCTAAATGAGCTTTATTTAGCTGGATTGAGGGCAAAAATGGCTCTTTGCTGCCCTCTGGTCTGTGCAGTCTAATACGGTGAAACATGCACTGAATGCGGCCAAACATCTCACCCAAGACAGCAGTACATCTACATCTTAAGGAAAAAAATATATTAATTTGAGGAAGAAAATGTCTTGGGCTTTGAGGAGGCTGAAGGAGGCAGTGTGTAGAAGTGGCGAGTATCTTTAAAGTCAGGGGAAGTGATGAGATATATTTGACCTCTAATCCAGTTATTAGCTGAGAAAACTGATCAGCTGAAGGACGATGCATCAAGTTGAATATTGGGTCATTGCTGGATTTGTTAGAGGCATAGCTTTCAGATACAGTTTATGGGCTTTAGATGTTCTATCAGGTCTGAGACTTGTTCTGTTCTTCAAGAACATACTGCACAATACAATGTCCTTGTCCGGTACAAGGACAAAAAAGCAGCTAAAATCAAAAGAAAAGCTAGAAAAAAGTGTAAAGAAATACTGCTTATTGTGGGACTGCATGGTATTGCAGTTGGTAGCACTGTTGCCTTGCAGCAGGAAGGTCCTGGGTTCGACTCCCGGCTTGAGGTCTTTCTGCGTGGAGTTAGCATGCGTGGGTTCTCTCCGGGTACTCCAGCTTCCTCACACAGTCCAAAGACATGACTGCAGCTAAATTGTTAATTAGTTAATTGGCCTTTCTAAATTGCCCTTAGGTGTGTGAATGACTGTGTGCATGGTTGTTTGTGTGTTGCCCTGTGATGGACTGGTGACCTGTCCAGGGTGTATCCTGCCTCCCACCCATTGCTGGAGATAGGCACCAGCTTCCCTGCAACCCACTATGGAAGAAGTGGTATAGAAAATGACTGACTGCTTATTGTAAATTGTTTTCAAATGTGTAAAAACCAAACATTTATAAGACATCTTACATGGATGGGTGTATTACAGGTTTGTTTAAATTTCTTTAATCATACACTTATTGATGTGTTTTTTGTTTTTTGATTAATGTCCTGTTTGGCCTTCATACACCTGCTAAATATGAGTTTGTCTTTTCTAAATCACTAGATATTTTTAAAATAGATCAGTAAGCATAGATTAGCACTAAATGAACAGGCAGGGAGATCGATGCCAAGAGAGACAAACGAGAAAAACAAGGAAAAGAGACAAAAGAAAGATGGGACAGAAGAAACAACAAACTGAGCTGAGGAGAGCAAACGCAGAGAGAGTCTAATCCAGGACTCACTCTCTAAGCTCCTCTATCATCTCTGCCATTGTTCAGAAGCAGCTGATGATGAGGAGGATGATTCATATCTCACAGAGCCTTCCGGTTTGCATCACTGCTAATCATTTGTGCGTGCAATCAAGTTGTGGGGACATAAATCTGTTGACACACAGTGCTGATTTGCTCCCTTTTATGTGAAGCGTTCAAGCAAATCAGCTGATGTTTGGAATGAAGATTAGTTTAAAGTTAGAGTCACGTTTCAGGAAATTTATGTGAATTAAGACAATGTCCTCTGACTGGAGTGTGAATGTGTGTGAGTGTGTGTGAGTGTGTGAATGTGTGTGAGTGTGTGAGTGTGTGTGAGTGTGTGTGTGTGTGTGTGTGTGTGCGTACGTTGGGCTTTAGGCAAGCTGATGAATCGAGGTCACAGAATTGCAGCGAGAGGCTCCGACCACAAAGAACATTGAATCACTGGTGTGTTTATCTGGTTTTCACTGATCACAGGTAGCCCAGTGACACATCAATTACATCAGCACATGTGACTGCACTAACGAGGGCACATCAGCCAGCTAACACGCAAATAAATCCTGGATTTACTGTAACATCAGGCACATGGGCTGCAGGTTCATTTCTACCAGCTGCAGGATTCTGATCCTGACACAACCTTTCTCTCCCATCTCCCTGCTTACCGACATGTTGGTATGAGGTAGGAGAAATACTCAAAAACCTTTGAGCAACATTAGGAACACATGTAGTCTCCAGGAGGAATGCCAGATCCTCCTTGAACCAGTTTTCCTAAGTGCTTTCACTTTGCTCCAAGAAAGAGAATTGCAGCAATTATCCTGTGACTGTTTCACCTCTCAGGGTTTCTCCTGGAGTTCCACAAGGAAATACCCTGCTGCTCTGTTCTAGAACACTCATACTGAAGCTGTACTGCGCTGCAGGAATCTGGGTTAGATGTTTCCAGTTGTGTGTAACAGAGCTGAGAGCCAGGCCAGGCTAAAAGTGTATGAAGAGCTGGCTTATTCTGGAACGAGAAAGTATGATTTGTGGCATCATTCTTCACACCAGTATCCTGAGTTCACAAGTACTGAAAACTTCATTCTGTTTTTAAAAGGTGATCTAAGACTAAAAAACTCAGCTTTGAAACCTCACACTATCTGTGGATTATTGGGTAGCATGATCAGGAAAAAAAAGAAAGTTCACTTCAGGCCAGTATCAACACGTCATTAAGCACAGGTGAAGCTGTGAAAAACTCCAGCTGAAACAACTCCATTAATCTAATCAGCAGACTAAGTGCGATAAAAGAGGGCTACATGTGCTGAAATTATTGTCTTATTGTGTTGGCTCTGAAGAAAAGTGTGCACCCTACATCAATTTGCATCAGAATGACATCATGTGCAGGAAACTGCATCAGAAAAAATGCAGGTGAAAGATGCTGAATCAAAAACTTCAAGGTGAGAGGTTCAGTTGCATAAATACTGTCCAGAAAAGCCAGAACCATCTTCTCCTGAGGAAGAACCCACTGAATTGGGTTACCACCTGCGCAGAGCGTGCTCAACATTGGCAGCAGGTAGGTATGTATGAACCTTTGCAGGACAGTTTCTTGGTCATCAAGAACTTCAAGGTGAGAGTAGACTGTCCAGAAAACCTGCCACTTAAAAGGGCACTACTGAATTACGCTGCCACCATTGCAAATCATGTTTAAAACTGGCAGCATTTGGATGTGAAAGGCTGAAAAAAGAAGTGGGGATGCCAATTTATCAACATTAGCATTGATATCGAACGATGTTAGTCAACTTTTAAAATATCAGTATCGGTCCCACAAGTAAAACTGGGCCGATATTAACAGCCAGCGTTTAAGTCCATCATGTTGCTGTCTGTAAATGTTTTTCATGAGGGTGGAAGGGGTTGGCTATGTGGTATTTCACTGGGCATGTGGCAGGGATGCAGCACAGCATAACTGAAGCAGAAAAGCAGTGTCAGCATATAATAGTCGTAATTTCTAATTTCCCCTCGGGGATCAATAAAGTATCTTTGTATGTAGTGCCTTTGCTTCCTGTTTGGTTTCAGCTAAGCCTGGGTGGAACTTTGCAGATTTATAACTGCTGTCACAATGTTCATTACCTTGCCATGTATGTAAAAACATTTTTATGTGGGTCTAAACATAAAGAAATTAAACATATTTAATGAAACATAAAATCTGCTCTATACACTGTCTATAAGTACCAAATAAATGCAGTTACATTACTGCATGTAGCCATGGAATCATGGGTAATGTGGTCATTAAGGGATAGACATCGTCAGCCAAAATACTCTGGTAGGCTGTGGTGTAAAAACTCCTCCGTTGGTACTGTGAGACGGTGTTCTGCTTACTGTAGTTGTAACCAGCGGTTATTTGACCTACTGTTGCCTTTCTATACTCTTAAATCCATCTGTCCATTCTTCTGTGATCTCTGACATCAACAAGGCATTTTTGTCCACACAACGTAAGTTTACTGGATATTTTCTCTTTTTTGAATCATTCTATGTAAACCTGAGAGATGGTTGCAGGTGAAAATCCCAGTAGATCTCCAGTTTCTGAACAACCAGCATGTCTGGCACCAACAACCATGCCACCTTCTTCCTCCTTCTGATGTCCAATTTCATCTCCAGCAAGTCATCCTCACCCTTCTACAATAGATGTCTAAATGCACTGAGTTGCTGCCGTGTGATTGGCTGAGTCATTATTTGTGTTAACAAATGCAACCAAACAGGTATATCTATTAAAGTGGCCAGTGAGTGCATATGATCTGGCTTGCCTCACACATTAAGTCATGGGGACTTAAAATGTCTGATCATTCTCTGTTTCCATCTCTGTCATTGTGAAATAACTCGAAGAACTTTTGCGGATTGGGTTTATCGGCTTGAAGCTGGCAACAAAGTGACATCCTACTTTAAATAAGGACACTGTCCCCAAAAAATATGTCAAGGCCTTTTTTTATTGCATGTGGCCCTGTCCTTATAATATCAGTGCAAAGTCTCCCTCAGCAGTGAGAAACTGAAGTTTAACAGTACTAACGGCAGGCAGTTTGCGAGGTCTTGCACTGCAGGGACGTTTATGAATGTGAAAATGTCAAATATGTGAGAAAGAAATGGAGCTAAGCCATCAGATAACAGGTTCAAACTCTGGTCTTCCACATACTAACGTTTCATTTTACTGGAGGATTATAAGATAAATCAGAAACCTAGTTGCTATGGCAAGGGACCAATCTGTTTTTTATATCTTTATTAAATTAGATCTTAATGTCTGCATGACTTATCAGCAGAATAGTTGCTGATTTAGTCACACATCTTCAAGTAAAGTGATCAAGACCTAAATAATCGGATTTTAACTTGTTCAGCTCATCTTGCATGTTCAGAAACATGTTCAGCAGCTTAATTGACATCATTAAAAACATTCATCCCAGTTTATCTTCCATTTTGTTTCTTGTTTTTAGTGACATTTAAATTGCTCGGAGAACCCTCCCGGTTTTTTTATTTCCATTTTCACTGCGTCTTCATACCTGATTCGGCTTCTGAACTCCAGAATCTTTTCACCCACAAACTCTGTGATCATGAGGTCAGAGTGCTACACATTATTACAATTGATCTGCTCCAAGGTCGTCTGCTAATCCGATAGTAAAGCTAACCTACTTTCAGACAGAAGCTTCATTCACTGTCTCAGTCTGCTGTCGCTGTTTTAAAAAGCTTCGATAAATCAGCTAAATAAAACAAGATGTCAGACTAAAGTTGCTTTTCCTGCAAATGGAATTCCTGAATGACTGAGGGTTATAAACGTGTAACAAATGTACCATAAATAGTAAACTCAGCAAACCATGGTGTGACAGTTAAAGAAGTAATTCTCCACCTTTGGAAAGGAAATACAAAATATGACAAATATTCTCATTAAGCAGAAATTGGAGTTAAGGTGTTGTGGTCCCAAATGCATCCACAGGAAGCTGGAACAAATTCAGAACAGAACCTTAGAAATAAAGAGATCTGGGCGCAGAAAGCCAAACCAAACAGTGACCAGCCAGCGGGAGATTAACAGAACCACAAGGATATGAGAAAGGCAACAACTCCCCCATGACCCTGTACAGAAGAAGCAGGTATAGAAAATGGATGGATGGATGGATGGTTGGTTGGTTACTCTAAAATTGCCAGTAGGTATGAGTGTGTGTGCATGGCTGTTTGTCCTGTGTGTCTCTATATTGCCCTGTGATGGACTGTGATGACAGCCTCCAAGCAAAAATGATTAAATGATGAAATAAATCAAAAGGTGGTTCTCCAAAGAATTAATGTAAGGGTTTGCACATCTTACATTACATTATTAACATTTTACTTGAATTATATGAATCCTGCCATTGACATTCATAATTCTGGGTATGCAGAGGAATTTTTTATTTATTTTTATTTTAACTTTTAATTTTATAAGGGTGACATTGAAACAGTTTTTTGTATAAACTGTGACATTGTTTCTGTCAGTTATTTAATCACACATTGAATTATGGGTTTTTTCAGTGGCAGAAAATGGCTCTGACATAACGGCTTCTGTAAAGGAAATGATTTTGGTCAAAAATGTTGAGTCTCACATAGATGGACTGTTACAAACTCCTATCCTTGTCGGGATCGATGTGGACGTGTGCATTCAGGCCCGGTTCTGTGTGCCCCATTTATGAGTAAGCTGCAGTCCAGATCTTGCAGGCAGCAGAGAAGATCAGTCTTTTTTGCAGTATAGATACTCAATACAATAAGTCAAACAAAGGAACATACAGAAAAGAAAACATTTTGCTGAGGTCATGTTATGAGATCTCTTGTATTTTATTTTTTTTTTTAATTCTTTAAATACCAGCAAAGGCAGGAGCTTTTCAGAACTGGTTTGACAACCTATCTCTGTGAAGGTGTTCTGTGAACTTTCTGTTGTAATTTCAGCAGAACAACCACACATGCTGCTTTGCTGAGTTCACATCAATAGATCAGTCTTTGTGGTTATGTTACAATGAGGCCCTGTCACTGGCAAAAGTTCTCTATCATACCCTGGTTCCTTGAAACAACAAGGTTTGGGACCCAAATGTGTCATTAGAATGCTTTGATGCCACCAGGCTGGAATATTATCGTGGATCTGTGTCGTCAGGTCCTGGGACATTTAATTTATTATTGTCCTGATAAGTCCTGAGCTGAAAAACCCAAAACCTGTGCCTTGTATCTCTCTCTGAAGCTCTTAGCTTTAAAGCAGGTCAGGGCATAAGCATTAACATCCCAACCCTGAATGTACTCACTGTTTAAGTTAAATGAGCGGTTATAATAAGAACAGGCTCTTGTTTCCTGTCTGCAGTGTAGCTTCATCTGAACATCTTCTGCTCTGGACCGTCTCGCTTCGATTACTGCCTTAACCTCCTTCACCCCTAGTTTCCTTTTAACCCTAATTCTGTTGTTCATCTGTCACTGATTTATAATATAATGTTGAAATGAGCAATACAAGGTCCTTTAGCTTCCTGGACTTTGTTGGATGTCCTAAAGAGTCCAGGAAGCTCCGGGACTGTTTGCTCTTAAAAAGGAAGCTGCAGAATTGTGTTGCCACCTGTGCAGAGCTTGCTTAGCGGGCCGATGCATCCACATCCCAACAAGTGGATATGGACACATCAGCCTGCACTCTCTTGCACTTCCTCTGATCGAAGACAGAAAGCAGTTCTGCAAAAAGTAAGAGGGATGTTCTCACTTCTCTTGCCCAACATCCAGAATTAAATTAAAGAGTTGAATTTTCCTGCATAATTTCTCCCCATCATTACGTTTTAAATGACAATGTATGTCTGAAAGAGATAACTGTTATGTTATGCAATTAAAAAAACTGGTCGTTAAGGTGCTGGTTGAACGCCGCAGGCAGCGGAATTTGGACTTTCGCTGATTTTTCATTACCAGTAATGTTTTTATTCGCCTTAGTGTTTCAGGTGAGTAATTATGTTCAGCGTAGAGCGAGCTATGTTCCTTACTAAGTACCACGGATGGGAGTCCTTTCTGGTTTTTTTGGGTGTTATTTTTTAAAGTTGTGCATCAGAAGGTTGTGTTGTGCACTTAGCTCTGCGCTTAAACATTCTGCATGTGGTCACCAAGAGATTAATCCTGAGAAGCTTGAAGTCTTCTGTTTCTCCGTCCTTCCATCTATGGGTGACTGATATGATGTCCATGATACAAATGGAAAGACTTCGCAGAGGCTCTAAAGATGACTTAAAGCACTGCTGGAATCCCTTCCTAGAACACTTTGCAAAGGCCAGACTAAACTGAACAGACGAATCCCATAGACTCTCCTCTCCGCCACCTATGTATACACCTGTACGTGTATGAATGCGTATACATGTATAGGCTCTGAGCGTGCATTGTTAACTGCAATGTTCAATCTATTGCGATGTGCATCTGGGTGCTGTATGTTTGTTTATGCATGTGTTAAAATTATAAAACTTAAAATAAAATAAATAAAACAAAAAAAAAACATTCTGCATGTGCTCAGATGTAAAACAATACGCCCATGCTGAACTGAACCTAATGCAAATAGTGTTCGCATAAAGTCATAAAACCGTTACACCCCTACTAATTAGCAATATGATATTCACACATGTGATCTTGAGTTTTACAGTTTTCATTTCTTGTTCATTTCATTAACTTAGCCATTCCATCAAAATAGACATCATAAATAAAAACTGCATTCTGCATCAATTCATTATTGACATAACCGTTTAAAAATAGCTGCAACTAAGTTTTATTTTCAGATTAGCAAAGTTAAAATATCTTGTATTGTTTTAGAAGCTAAGAAAACGTATAATTGGCCTTCTTGAGTCATATTATTTTAGTTTAGTTGAGAAATTGTACAAAATATGCCATCAGTAAAATGACTGTGTTCTTGGAAGCCTGGTATTTCTGTGAATGACTAAATCTGCTTTAGTTAAATTAAAGTGAGAAGCATTTCTGCAGGGTTGTGGTGATGAGAATTTGATGGAGTGAATTTTCAGGAACTTTCAGATTTCTGTTTAGGTTCACATCAACCATATCAGCACATGTTCTCAATTCTGCAACAGTCAGAGCTCCTACCTGGACAGAGCAATCTCAGCCTTCTGCCGGGCGATGTCTGCCGCCTTTTGGGCCCCCTCCACAGCCCGGTCCACCTTCTCCCGGATCTTGCTGGCCCGGAGGGGGATCAGGTTCTTCCTTTTCCCGCTAACCAGGATGTTCTGCTTGTACTTCCCCTCCTCCTTGGTGCCGTCGGGGAAGGTGGTGCAACCGTAGCCATGCCGCTTGTTGCTGAGCCACTCCCCCTCGTACTGCAGCCCGTCGGACCGCCGACTCACACCGAATCCGGTCCGCTTGTCGTTCTTCCACTCCCCGCAGTAGGTCTCTGTGGCTGTAGCGTCAACATCATCATCCGCAACAGCCAGTTCTGCATCTGCATCTCCAAGGCTGCAAAGGGCAAAGGTCACACCGGTTGTCAATGGCATATTAAAGCTAATTTTCCGGACAAAATAAAAGTAATTTAATAACAGCTGAAAACCTTTAGTTTAGGTAGCAGATATTGTTAAAGCTCTTATCCAAACAAATCAATCACAAGAAAGTTAAGAACTTTTATTTGAATTTCACTGCAGCCTTATGTGCAAATTTAAATAAATTATAGTTTATGTATATCAATAATTATAGCAGATTAAATGTTAACAAGACTAAAGATTACATCATTTTGGATTCACATCTGCTGTGAGGTAGAAGTCAAAATACACTTGAAACCAGATATTTACATACTCTGCATTTAAAAGACAACCTTTTCTTTCTCCTGTTGGACATTAAATCAGACCAATCAGGTTCTGGTTTAGATCAGTTATGATTACCAAAATTATTTCTATTTCTAAATTACCCTAACCCTAATGATAGGGAACATTTTTGTGACTTTTTTAAATTCAGGAGTTTGAATTAATTTCCTCAGTATTTGGTAAAATTGCCTTTCAAACTGGACTACTTGCATCAGATGTTTTGGGTTGCTTACCACAAGCTTCTCGCAAAGCTTTGCAGGTATTTTGGCCTGTTCCTTCAGCCAGAACATGAGTCACTGGGTCCGGTTTGTAGGCCGTCTTGCTCCAACACGCCTTTTTAGTTTTGCTCTTGAATTTTCTCCGGGGCTAAGATCCGCTCTTTGTGATGGCCACTCTATAATACTGACCTTTCTGTTCTTAAGCCACTTTGTAACTCATTTGGTGGTTTTCTGAGGGTTATTGTCCATTTGGAAGACCCATTTCTGCCCAAGCTTTAACTTCCTGGTTGATGTCTCAGAATTTCCTTTTTGTCATTGTCCGTATAAAAGCAACAAACAATTTAAGTTAGACTAGAAGCAGCTGTTAAAAAGATATAAAAAAATAGATAAAATGTCTTGAGAGGTTACTTCAACATTTCCACATAATATTCTTTCCTCAAGATGCCATTTTTTATGAGGTGAACCAGCCTCTCCTGCAGCAAACACCCAAGCAACATGATGCTGCCACTCCCACATTTCACAGTTGAGGTTCTCATGCTTGCCTCCCCCCTTTTCCTCCGAAGGAAACACTTCAATTTTAGTGTCATCAGACCACAGGACATGTCTCCAAAAATAAAGATCTGTGTCCTTGTGCTCATTTGCAAATTGTAATCTGGCTTTCTTTCTGCTCTCGGTGGAGGAGGACGCTTTTTCTCTGTCTCCCACCCCCTCCCATATCTGCCCTGCTTCAGCTCTGTGTCTTGTCTTTGGAGCATCTTTTTGCATATCTTCCAAATTCTTAGTTATGGATTTGGTCAGCTGGTCTCTCAATGCAATTGATCAAATTTTCTCGAGGACAAGACAGGGTGAAGGAGAGCCCAACTTGTCCGGACTGGACGTTTTTCTCTGGATACACGATGGACTCCTGGCAGAAGTGGAGGATTGTGTGTTTGTCGATAATGTCAGTTGAGGATGTGGAAGATGTGTATATAATTGGATGTTTGATATCAGGATTTCTGCTTTTTGGAGTCAGCGGTTACCTGGCATATCGAGAAATTCGGAGAGTGTCAGCAGCTGTTCTGGCCATTGTAAGGCTGCCTGGCATGTGTGATGGGTTCTTCAGAGCGATCAACACTCAGACTGAGATGTTACGTGAGCTGAATCGCAGACTGGATGTGATCCTTACACAGGATCGTAGGCAGGTTGCGGTTCCTGGACTCAGGGGTGAAATGGGATAAATCTTGGAGAAAGTTGTTCGCTCGGATCTGGCGAAAGACCAGGAATTTGGCTGTTTGGATTTGCCTTTGAGAAGCACAAGCGAGACTCTCAAGGCTGACAGAAAATTAAGAGTCAGTCTACCCCAAATAATTAGTGTTTTTCTGAATCTGGCTCTCCTGCACGGCCTTGATGGATGACTATCTTCAACTTCTCCTGGAAGTTATGTAAACATGACGCTCTGCTCCCTCTGCTCCCTCCCTTCCCTGAGGACATCTGTGGACCTGCTCAGAACTTTGTGGCCAGTTGATGAACACTCCAACGAACCATCAAGGACAATGGCCTCTGTGACAGTGCTTCATGGACTTACTTGCACACACACACATGCTCAAGATAAACATATGCACCCCCCTCACACCACCTTCACCGTTCCCGGCATGATGTTGTTTTGTCAACTGTTGCTTCTTTGTGCTGAGGTTTTTTGCAATCTCAAACTTTATCCTGCTAAGGATAAAGTGTGAAATATGATTTTTTTCCCTCTACTTACCTAATGTGGCCTCTTTTCTCATCTAACAAGGGCAGCACCTGTGAGCGGGCAGCAAAGCCTCGGTGACCTGTCCCCCCATTGTCTTGTGTCATGATGTATGTTTGGATGGGTTGTACTGGAATTCTAATTTCCCCTCGGGGATCAATAAAGTATCTTTGAATTGAATTGAATTGAATGTTGCGTTGGACTAATGGCTTCTTCTTCACTGCGTGACCTTTCAGTGTATGTTGGTAAGAGCCTGTTTTACTGTGGATAACGACATTCTCTTACAGGCTTCAGCCAGCATCTTGACAAGGTCTTCAGCACAGAACCATCTCCTTCCTGAACAGTATGATGGCTGGAGATTCCAGTGGTTTTTATACTTGTACATAGTTGTTTGAACAGAGAAACATGGCACCTTAAGGAATCTGGAAATTGTACTAAAGGATGAACCAGACTTTTGAAGGTCCACCACTCTTTTCCTGATATTTTGGGTAATTTCTTCCCCTGTGATATCACACAAGGAAACAATTTGTTTTTAGGTATTGCCTTAAAATACATAAATAAGTTTGCCTCCATTTAATTCAAAAGTTGTGAACAAACTTATCAGAAGAATACAAGCCCATAACATTATCAAATGGGCCTTCTCAAATAGTTTGAAGGCTAAAGAAAGCAATACATTTTTTTAAATATCTCCAATTATTCTGGCATTTAGTAAATAGAACTACTTCTAATAATCCTAACTGACAAGACTAATGTCAGACAGTGAGAAGAAAATGTTATAGGTCCATTCATATGGTGTATGTAAACATCTGGTTTCTAAGACTAAGTATTGTCTTAATGTAAAGAGGGGGATACACAAAGTATTAACAGTAGGATTGCCTATCAGGGTTCAGGGAGCTGAATTTAGAACAGCAGTCAGTTAATTTGATGAGAGATGAATCATTTCAAGGCTAAACGTGTTGATATTAATTATACTAAATAAGAGAAGGCTGAGGTAGCTCAAAACATTTGATTAAATTTCTACTCTGGACTGATACTAATATACTTTAATTTTTTAAGTGGAAGTCATTGCTTCCCAGAACATTTTTCATCCACATGAAGGGCAGTTCCCCTTCAAACTGCGTCATCTCATCATCTACAGACCAACAGCCATTAGTGAACACGTCCCAAAGTCATTCAGCCAACACAACACGTGTAAAGCTTTAGTTTTTGGGAATAAGAGAGATTTCACCAACTGATAAAAGCCATTTATGTGAGCTGATTCAGGGCAGAGTTTAGATGAGGCTGAAACCTTACTTTTCAGAGCCCTTTCTCTATTACTTTGTAACTTTTGTCTGGTTTTCTAAAATGAATCTGAGGTTATTTTGTCACAAAACACAAAGGAGGAAATGAATACATGATTTTTGCCTCCTACACACAGTAACAGATTATACCAGACACAAATGATGAATAAGTTTTGTATCACTTTTTAATGTTTTATTGTCCTGTTTTAAACTCCTGTTTTAAACTCAGTTCAGGCTCTGGACGTCCAGCCGTCCAGAGCCTGAGGTTATTATATTTTAGGCTTTTTATGAATTTATTAACCTTTTTTAAATGTGAAAGATTTTACAAAAACAACTTAAATTGTTTTTAGCAACAACTGGGTGGAGA
The DNA here is from genome assembly GCF_021462225.1 of Girardinichthys multiradiatus. Classification (NCBI taxonomy): domain Eukaryota; kingdom Metazoa; phylum Chordata; class Actinopteri; order Cyprinodontiformes; family Goodeidae; genus Girardinichthys; species Girardinichthys multiradiatus. The sequence goes on along the minus strand of NC_061795.1, from coordinate 47,428,908 downwards.
AGTCTGAATTTAGTCAGGATTCTCTTTAATCCACAAAGGGTCACAATTATACATACGGGTGCAAATATAATATAAGCGCCCGCCAAATACCCATGGTGGAGTGGATTATAATTGGATGGTTTACTGAATCAGACTCAAGACTTAAAGTATAGTCCATATATTTACAAGAGGGTTACTGTCAGAGTGTGGAGAAGGCCATTTCAAGAGCTTAATGTTAACCTGCTTTAACCATTCCTAACCCGGTTTAGATGTGTGTTTTAGATCTTTGGACAGCCGACTGTGTCCAGGTTTCAACCATTCAGCTGTTGATTTGAGGTGAAGTTCAAGAACTTGGATTTATTCCTTCTTTATTATCCCCTCCACTTTGTGCAGTTCACCAGTACCACTGACAGCCAAACAGCCTCAAAGCATGATGCTACCACTACCATGCTTCAGACTTGATATTTTGTTCTTGGCTTTGAAAGACTCCTCTGAACATATTTCTTGTCATTGTGGTTAAATTGCTCAAACATGGTCTTGTCTTAATATTTTTCTCCAGAGGCCATTTGGTTTGTTCATGTGCAGCTCCAACTTTCAGTAGAGCTTGAATGTGCCAGTTTTGTAGCAGAGACTTCAGCCTTCGGGTAGCCCACCATCATTCAGTTTTAATGTAAAACTGGCTTTGGTGTGGGCAGAGACACTGGTGTTGCAGAAGATTCCAGTCCATGGCACGCTTGGTGGTTCTTAGGTTGTTCCTGGACATCCTAATCAGTTTCCTTCCAAATGAGAGGAGCAGTTTGGGTCTTTTCTCAGAAAGTTTAAAGTGATGATCCAGCTTGTGTAAATCTATAGTTTTCCTTCTTACATTTGGACTTTCGCAGTTTTTAGTCAGTCCAATGAGTGCCGTCAAAACAAATCTTTTTTATGCTGGCCAGACATTCAGCCACCTTGTGCAACATTCATTAAAACATTTAGGTGAATGTAAGGAAGTTAGAGCCAGGATGTGTTTAGTTGCCAATTTAAATTTATGCACCCAGTTTTGCTTTAAAAATGCAGCCAAAATGATTTCACCATTTAAGAAAGAGGAGTTAAAAATAAATGATAATAACCTATGATGTGTGGATACAAACTTATGGCAAAAACTTCAGCACCAATTCACAACTACATACATTTTTACCAGAAATAAAATGAAAAATATAATTCCATTTATTTCAGATGGAATTCAGTCCAATGTAATTTTAGATGTTGAGTTACGACAGCCTGGTTACCTGATGGTAGAGTTGATATCAGATGCAGCTGAGGAGACAGTACTCATGCCAGCCTCGCTCCTAAACGAGCTCTGTTTGGACCTCTGTGACGCAAGAGAACTTCTGGACTCAGACTTCCTCAGCTTGAGACCAGACAGTATTGACCTCCGAAACAGGCCTCCTTTCCTCTTCCCCTTCAGCAGCTCAGCCTCGCTGTGCGCCGTCAGCACGAAGCCTCCCCGGGACACCGCGGGGCTGCTGCCGCTGCTGCCCGTGCTGCACATGGAGACGCTGGTAGTCAGAGTTCCCGGAACCGTGGGCGGACCAGGAACCAGCGCGCCCGTTCGGTCCAGCAATGCGGTTCCATTGCTGTGCTCTGAACTGGAGCGGAGAGAGTTTATGGAGGTGCGCAGAGGGGAGCGGATTACAGCTGCCATGCCGTACGGAACACTTTGCCGGACTCCGTAGCCATGACGCATCCCACCGACCCACTGGCCCTGAAATGTTCCTGGAGAGGCAAACAGACCAGAACAAACATGGATCAGGTCTGAGATACTATATATATATATATATATATATATATATATATACACACACTATACTATTTGTCACTTTTCTGTAAGTGTTAAGATTTTTAAGTGTCTATCACCTACATGTGTATCTTATGGCCTCAGCTAAATTTCATAATGTTGACATAATGACAATAAGGAATCTTGAATCTTGAATACAACTGGACTACATGAAACACTAAAATCTGAAGATGAAGCAGGTATGGGAAATGGTTATATGAGTTGTTTTGAACTCAGCAGCTTTAATATAAAATTTTTATTTTTCTCTATTTTTTTATCTTGTCAAGTCTGTTAATCTGTTTGTTATCAAGCTGTTGATCATTATTCAAATCTTTCTGCAGAAAATCTACAAAATGTTAATTTTCCATTTTATGGCTTACAGATCATGAAAGCCAAAAATTCTGCATCTCCGAAAATTAGACTATTTGATTTATTGTTCCCCCATAAATTCCATGATATGGCCTACACAATTGTTTAGAGGACTGCTGACTAGATAGAGGTCCAGAAAAAAAGTCATGGATAGTCTCCACAGGAGGGCAAGCCACAAAAAGTCATTGCTAAAGAAGCTGGTTGTTCACAGACTGCTATATTTAAGCATATTCATAGAAAGTTGAGTGGAAGGAAAACGTGAGGTAGGAAAAGGTGCACCAGGAACAGGGATAACAGCAACCTTGAGAGAATTGTCAATCAAAATTAAATCAATATATTCAAGATTTGGGGGAGCCTTCCAAGGAGTGGACTGAGGCTGGAGTCAGGTCACAGACAAAATCCTACACATGTCACATTTCTCAGTTGAAGCCAGAACCAGAAACAATATCAGAAGCATCTTATCTGAGCTAAGAAGAAAGTGGACATTTGTTCAATTGTCTAAAGTCCTCCTTTCAGATGAAAGTAAAATCTAAATTTCATTTGGAAATCAAGGTCCCAGAGTCTGGAGGAAGACTGGAGATCCTCACTGCTTAAAGTCCAGTGTGAAAATTCCAGAGACGGTGATGATTTGGTGTGCCATGTCATCTGCTGGTGTTGGTCTACTGTGTATTCTGAAGTCCACAGTCAATGCAGCCATCTACTATGAAATTCTAGAGCACTTAATTCTTCCTTCTGCTGACAACCTTTACAGAGATCCTGATTTCATTTTCCAGCAGGACTTGGTACCGGCCCACACTGTCAAAGGAACATAACAGCTGGTTCAATGACCACGGTGTTCCTGTTCTTGATTGGCCAGCTAACTGGCCTGACCTGAACCTCAAAGAGAACCTGTGGAGTATTGTCAAAAGGAAGATGAGAGACCAGATCCAACGATGCAGATGACCTGAAGGCTGCTATCAAACCAACCTGGGCATCCATCACATCTCAGCAGAACCACTGGCTGATCACCTCCATGCCACACTGCATTGATGCAGTAATTCATGCAAAAGGAGACCCAACCAAGTATTGACTGCGTTGAGATGAAGATACTTTCTAGAATCCTGACATTTCTGTTTAAATTATTCATTTTATTGCTCTTATGTAATATTGTCATTTTCTGAGACACCTAATTTTGCGTTTTCATTCTCTGAAAGTCAGAATCATCAAAGTTGCAACAAATAAAGACTATATAATATATGAGTTTAATTTTTGAAGTGAGTGACAAAAAATATTAAACTTTTTCACAATATTCTCATTTTTTGAGCTACACTTGCGTTTACATACACCTTAAATTTACACAAACCCATTTTCGTCATTGTCTAAATTACCAAAATGCTATTATTTGCTAAATGTCAAAATGATGACAGACACAATTTATTTTAAGAATAGTTAATTACTGTCTTTAAGTTCAAACGTTTATCTACGCTGAGGTTACTGTGCTTAAAAGCTATTTGGGAATGCCCAGATGATGAGGTCATGGCTTTGCAGGCTTCTGATAGGTTAATTCACAACATTTGAGTTAAATTAAGGCCCACCTGTTTATGTATTTAAAGGCAATACCTAAAACACACTGCTTCCTTTTGTGACATCTTAGGAAAATCAGAAGAAACCATCCAAAATATCAGGAAGAAAGAGGTGGACCTCCATGAATCTGGTTCATCCTTCAGTAAAATTTCCAGATGTCCAAAGGTTCAATTGTCATCTGTTCACTTTATCTAAAAAAAAGGCTATATTTATTTAATAAATGATGCAAAGGGATTGAAGAGATTGTCAAGGAAAATACATTCTGCTCCATTTATTTATTTTTGGTTCACTGTAAAACTAGTCCGGATTCGCTACTTTTTTCCTGTGAATCACAGTTTTTCACCAAAAACTTAAAATCAGTTAAAATAAAAAAAAAACTTACCGGTATAATGAAACAGATAAATCACAATGGAAGGAGATATGATTTTTACCCATTTTTCACCGGCTTTAAGAAGGGAAAAAAAAAGGGATACCAAGGATCATAAAATCTAACAGAAATGAGCATATTGTGAGTTTAGCAAGAGAAACAGAGTATTACATGTTTTCAGATTTATTTGTAAAGTAACACCACCTTCCTGTTGGCACAACCCCTTCATTCACACAATCCCACCGCATTCCCTGCTGCATTACAGTCCCTGCATCTCCATGTTGCTGGGAAGTAGGCCATCCAAATGTGTCTATGTGTGTGTTTCCATCTTTCCTTTTTGTCTCGCTCACACACTCTCCAACAGGAGTGTGTGTTCCAATCGGAGAGCAAGTAATCCATCCCGCCTGCCTGGCCCCTCTGATGTAACAGCACTCTGATTCATTCTGGAGCAAACGCATTCACTCCAGCAGCACGACTACATGACCATAAAAGGACTGCAACCACGTTCTCCGTCTGCATCGCAAACACGCACAAATGGTTCCCTTGTGGTCTTGAGTGTCAGCAAAAATGGGAAGTGGTGAATGGAGCCACCTTTTAAGCCAGTCTCACTCTGGGTTAGGCTCTCATATAGCTCGCATGAAGCTTTTAAAAGTGTGAAGTGGTGTTAACTCCAAACCAGCCCTTGTCATTGGAAAGATATGCCATCTCATATCCCCATACCTGCACACACCCACAAACACACACTAAAACACACACTAACACAGGGCCTGTGTCAGAGACAGATGGGCAACACATCTGGCCTGGCCTTTGTAATCATGTCAGCACACAGCTGTGCAGCCATATGAGAGACAGATAAAAGAACACACACAAACACACACACAAACACACACACAAACACACACACAAACACACACACAAACACACACACACACACACACACACAAACACAAACAAACACAATCATACAAGTTCAACAGCTAAATTAGATTTAGTCAAATGGCTGCTCTAATGCTGGAGCAGAGCACAGAGGGGAGAACCAGGAGGAAGAGGAGGACAGGAGATACGTGAGTGTGCTGACTGTGCAGAAGGAAACCAGAAGCATGGTGGGGGCTGGGGGCAGCCAGGTGGGGCCCTGGGCTTTAATGGCAAAGAGGCTGTCAAAACGTTCTGTTAAGAACAATGACACAAAGAAAACAAAAGCAGTTGCATCAAACGCTGCTCTCATATAAATATCTGCCTGTTAGTGTGTTTATGGAATCACTATAAAGAAATATATGTTTTTTCATTACATTATTGCATTTCATCCGCTTTGGTCCTTTTTAAAAACTAAAATATGAACACATATCTCATCTTGACAGTGAGATCAACAGGCAGATGCAGTATCCTGATCCAAACTTTGTGGAAAAACTGGAATAACAAATTAGAAAATTTTGATATACGGTCACAAAGTGGTGTTGTTGAAGTGGACCTATGTGCAGACAGGCAGGCAGAGGCAACGCGGTGAGTCGATAAATCTTTAATAAAAATAAAACAAAAACAAGGCAGGTGTGAGGGGATCCAGACATAGAAAACAGACAATACCAGGTTTGGACAGACAAGGCACATACAGAGACAGTCAAGGACATGGACAGGCTTGGCATGGCTTGGCATGGCATGGCATGGCAAAACAAACAAGGACATGAAAAAGTTTGGCACACATTATAAACCAGCCAGTCACCTGAATCCAAACAAATACGCAGATGTTCTATGTTGAGCCGCGGTTACCACTAAATACATTATGCTTTCATTAGTACCGTGTACTTTTCGGTAACATTGCTGTTATTATATATGTTTCTGCAGGTGTAGGAGCAGTCTTCTAGTATCTTGTATTCTCTTCACCCTTCTTTCTCTCCTCTATTTGTTTCTCCTTCTCTCCCTATTTCTTTATTGGCCCAACTCTCTCTCTTTCTCGCATCTTATTTTTCCTTATCGTTTCCGTCTCCGTGTCCGTTACATTTGAAATAATCCCCGAGCAGTTTCTAGCAAAGTTTTTTTTGTATATATCAAGCGGAGCATTATAGCATTAGCCGTAATGCTCTACTTGTGAAGGTTTGGCCCTGTTCCAGTACTCGCACTTCCACCCTTGTGTCCCTGAATTGTTCCCGTTGATGGCTTCGAGTGCCAGGACACGGTTAAAACCCCCCCAAAAAACAAAACCTACAAATCCTGACATGCACATGGACAGTTTTTCAACATAATTTGGAAGAAAATGTTGTGTCATTATCAGACTGGTACAGAGAGATAGCTGAACCTATACTTAGTTCAGGATTGCCAGAGGAATAGACACGAAAAGGCATGTTTGGATTCACCAATAAGAACAAGTTTGTATGAGCTGCTAAATACAAGCAAAAGTTATTCTGTTAAACGACGAGAGAGCAAGAGGAAAATGGTTTTAATAACAATAAAGAATGGGTTACTTAAGGAGGTTTTCATTCTGGTGTCTGCACAAACATGAAAGTGCAGATAAGTGAGGCAAGTGTGAGCAAGAGTCATACAAGCTGCTGGGGTTGGAGCATGGGGTGGGGACACTCTCAGTAAAAGAGGTTGGGAACCACTGGTTTGAGCTATAGTTTGATGTCAATTTCACAGCTTTGCACAAAAACCTATAAATATTAAACAAACCAAAAACATTTCAGCTGCGGCCAAAAAACAGTTGAGTTTGCTTAGCATACCATGAGATGAGCCAAGTCACCTGGTTTCATCCAAAGAGAATTATTATCCAAGCTTTTATGAAATGTTCACTTGTAGGGAGGTCCAATCCAAACGCACTGACAAACACAACTGACCTGATTTTGACATTGAGGCTTCACACGGACCTGATTTCCTAAAGCTGTACGAATCCCTAGTTTAGGCCTATATCCACCTTATTCCTGGTGGTGCTGCTGGAGGATTGATTATGTCTGCAATGTCTGGTATGTTAGCGAAAGTTGCTCCAAAGTTTGTTTTGATTAGTACTGATCTGTATTTTTTTAAATAACTGGTTTGCAGGATAGCGAATTTTTATATTTTTTGTCTGCTATGATATTCACACACTGACAGACATGTTGTTGCAAAGCTAGGACATTTCCTTAAAGATGCCTGCTTGCTGCGCTGTTTGCTGCTTCACCTTTCATCAGATTAAATTTATCCTGCTTCAGCTTGTGCTTCCAAAGTGCATCTAAAGTAAACGGGATTATTCCTGCAATCAGTGGACTATTTTCCATCAGACAAAGAATCATGACGAATGTGGGTGAAGGATCTAAGCTGAAACCAGCCGCCTGCAGGTGTGCTTCTTCCACTTCATAAATACAAGCCCAGGGAGGAAACTGCTTGTCTTCACAGAAGAAATATAGGCTTCTGAAAATGATTAACAGCACTGCTGAGAGCAGATCTGGATGGATTTTCGGTTTCACAATGACTAATGGAGTTACTCCTTTTCTGACTGGTAATACATCATTAGTGCATGACATCCCATCTGTCTTTAAATCCAAAACAGCATTCTCAACCTACATGAGAAAATTATTAAATAAAATTATTCAACAATTTGAAAGCATAGAGAATGTTGACAAGGCAAATAAATGTGCTAGTTTATGTGACAAGTGGTCATCCTCTAATCTTTAAAAGAGGAAAGGACTGGTATGATTATATTATCCTATTTGAATTTTAAAGGTTTTCTGTTTTCTCTCTAGTTGCTCTGTAAGAGACCTTTTGTCTCCATGAAAAAATGCTGGTCCAGAAGTCTCTTACAGACTTCATGCAAAGTGCTGAGTTCCAGGAATAAGGTGTATAAACGTCGTTGTAGCAAGGGAAAAAAGGGAGGAACTGGGTGCTAAGTTTAGTCAGCAAATGAAATTCTGATTGTCTAGAAAAGGCTATGTTCCAACACTGCTGTGTCTGGGAATTTTTTCAGCCTCTCCCCCAGAAAGCCGTGCAGCTGTTTCACACAATTCTAAGAAATCACAGCCTATTTTCACATGAAAGCCTTGCAAAACAGTAATTTGGGCTGTGCACATTATTTTAATAAACTAGTTATTCATGGTTTTCAGAATAATCCAAGTGTTTTCACCCCGATGTCCATCTTGAAACAGAGACTGCTCTGGCTTCTGCAGGTTCCTTTCTGTCTGTCTCATGGGACCTGTCTCTGCTCGGATGTTTACAGGCAACCTTCGTGTATAAGAAATGTGTGCAAATGTTGAAATACAGGGGTTGGACAATGAAACTGAAACACCTGTCATTTTAATGTGGGAGGTTTCATGGCTAAACTGGACCAGCCTGGTAGCCAGTCTTCACTGATTGCACATTGCACCAGTAAGAGCAGAGTGTGAAGGTTCAATTAGCAGGGTAAGAGCACAGTTTTGCTCAAAATATTGAAATGCACACAACATTATGGGTGACATACCAGAGTTCAAAAGAGGACAAATTGTTGGTGCACGTCTTGCTGGCGCATCTGTGACCAAGACAGCAAGTCTTTGTGATGTATCAAGAGCCACGGTATCCAGGGTAATGTCAGCATACCACCAAGAAGGACGAACCACATCCAACAGGATTAACTGTGGATGCAAGAGGAAGCTGTCTGAAAGGGATGTTCGGGTGCTAACCCGGATTGTATCCAAAAAACATAAAACCACGGCTGCCCAAGTCACGGCAGAATTAAATGTGCGTCTCAACTCTCCTGTTTCCACCAGAACTGTCCATCAGGAGCTCCACAGGGTCAATATACACGGCCAGGCTGCTATAGCCAAACCTTTGGTCACTCATGCCAATGCCAAACGTCGGTTTCAATGGTGCAAGGAGCGCAAATCTTGGGCTGTGGACAATGTGAAACATGTATTGTACTCTGATGAGTCCACCTTTACTGTTTTCCCCACATCCGGGAGAGTTATGGTGTGGAGAAGCCCCAAAGAAGCGTACCACCCAGACTGTTGCATGCCCAGAGTGAAGTATGGGGGTGGATCAGTGATGGTTTGGGCTGCCATATCATGGCATTCCCTTGGCCCAATACTTGTGCTAGATGGACGCGTCACTGCCAAGGACTACCGAACCATTCTTGAGGACCATGTGCATCCAATGGTTCAAACATTGTATCCTGAAGGCAGTGCCGTGTATCAGGATGACAATGCACCAATACACACAGCAAGATGGTGAAAGATTGGTTTGATGAACATGAAAGTGAAGTTGAACATCTCCCATGGCCTGCACAGTCACCAGATCTAAATATTATTCAGCCACTTTGGGGTGTTTTGGAGGAGCGAGTCAGGAAACGTTTTCCTCCACCAGTATCACGTAGTGACCTGGCCACTATCCTGCAAGAAGAATGGCTTAAAATCCCTCTGACCACTGTGCAAGACTTGTATATGTCATTCCCAAGACGAATTGATGCTGTATTGGCCGCAAAAGGAGGCCCTACACCATACTAATAAATGATTGTGGTCTAAAACCAGGTGTTTCAGTTTCATTGTCCAACCCCTGTATGTTGGAAAAATCACACACTGCCTAATTTTCGCATAACTGTGTATGGCATTAGTTTTTCTTCCCTTGTACTATACCAAAAGTATTTATGTCCCCTTACGTCCACAAGGTTTAGGAGCGTGTTCATAGTTAGATGAGAAAACCAGAATTGCAGACTCCGCTTTAATTCATCCCAAGGGTGTTGAAGAAGGTTGAGGTTGGAGGTCAGTCAAGTTTCTCCACACCAAACTTTATAAATCTGCAGACATGGAAGTGATTCTAACACAAGAATTCAATGATTTGGTGCTGTGACCCAATATTTTGTGACATCATAATGTATTATTGTACTGGGACTCAGAGTCAGCAAATATCTACATGTAGGCAGCATTTCCAGTGAATCAGCACTATTTTAATAGACTGAATTGGATGAAATGACTTGTATGAGACTGGCATGTTTCAGATTTTTTCCAAAAAATTTACTTTTTTTGGACATCCAATTTTTTAAAGGAAATTCGACATTCGTGACATACAGCTGCATGTCATCCGTACATGGGTGAGACACTGAAGAGGAGGGTAACTATTGACCCAGAGGTAAAATATGCAGAAAGGATGTAATCCGTGATGACTCCTGTAGATGAATGAGGATAAACTTTTACCTTCACACCTAAGAACATTGTTTGTTTTAGTAACTCTGAATCACTTTTCAATAAAAGCCTCAGTGAAATAAAAAATAGTTTGTTTCCATTTTTTAAGGATTTAAAGGACTTTGACAAATGAAGATAAGTTTAAGGAAGTTCCTTTTAATTGGCTTTGAGGTGACAGAGGCTGTCGCTTTGTAAGGGTACAACCAGAGGACTGGCTAGACTGTTGGTCTTACATTGTATGCAAAACGTTTCTGCATGTTTATAACATGTTGGTTAAAATAAATTCTTTATTCTAAAAAGTACTGCAGGAAACCTTTTTTTGTCATGTCACGGTGATGCATTTCTTTTTATTTTTCTTTCCATCCCAATTTTCAGCTTGTGATACCTATCACTGTGCTGGGAAAAAAACAAACATGTCAGGAATTATTAATTAATCAGGAATGGTGTTATCTGATTTTTGGTACCAATACATCATATGGTGTTGATGAAATCTGCAAAAAGTAAACATTTACGAGTACGAGTACGAGCTGTTTAAGTTTTATTTCAGACATTTTACCACAGAATGTTTCAGCTCAAAGTTTGAAGACGTCACAAACTTGACCTTGTGAAACACTGAGAAATTGTTTGAATAAAACTACCTTTATGGTAATTGTTTCAATCTTACGTGTACAAGTTATACATGATAACATAGACATTTCTGTCTCCGACGGTTATTGAACTCTCCATTTTGAATCAAGTAACCCGGTAGTGTAGAGAGGGCGCACCCAAACACTAATGATAAATGGCCTGCACTTGTATAGCCCTTTATCAAGTCCCCAGAGACTCCAAAGTGCTTTACACTACAATCAGACATTCACACACTAACAGTGGTAGGCTACAAGCCACAGCCACAGCTGCCCTGGGGCAGACTGACAGAAGTAAGGCTGCTATACAATCGGCACCACCGACCCCTCTGACCACCATCAGCAGGCAAGGAGGGTGAAGTCTCTTGCCCAAGGACACAACAACTGAGACAGACAGAGCAGGGATTCCAACCAGCAACCAACCAGTTACAGGATGAACCCTTACCAATGTCACTAGTGTCACCCCACTAATTCACGGCCATTATATTTCAGATTTCTCAGAAGTTGTTCTTTCAAAACTAGAATTGGAGGGACTCTTTAACACGTCATATCTCCAAAATAAAACACTGTAGATGTCGCGTTCTGAGGTTTAGGTTGACCAAAGCGCAGACAAGAGCTAGGCAGCAGCATGTTTGTAGAAAAGCTTAAGCTTTAATTCCAAAAAGCTCTTCACAAAAAAACGAAGCGAAAACACTGCAGGTACAGATATAAATCGAAATCTGCACTGCACTGTTGTATTGCTCTTGCATCTTATACTGCTCTATATTTACTCTCACTCACTTAAAACTGTGCACTTATATTTATATTATATTGTAGATATGTTTGTACTGTTTAATTTGTACTGTATTGCACCGACTACGCCAAAACAAATTCCTTGTATGTCCAAAAACGTACTTGGCAATAAAGCTTTTCTGATTCTGATTCTGATTCTGAAATCCAAAACTTACAAAGTTGTCTCTGCAGGAACATGGTAGTACATGGTTGTGAACGGAAGGAACCAGCGGAGAACAAAGAGAACCAGAGAGCTTATAAGCAGAGCGGAGTGAGGTATGAACCAATGAGAACCAGAGGTAGGAAATCAGAGGAGGATGGAAAACAGGTGTGAACCAGGCTGCAGAGAACTGAGGGAATATGGATAGTTGCTAAGGAGACCTAACTAGAAAACAAAGGGGACATGAGAGGAGCTGGACTAAGACATAACCAAAAATAGACATTAACGAAAGTAAACAGAAAACTAGAGAAAATAGAGGAACACTACAACCTAATAATTAACAAAGAACCCATAAAGAAACCCTGACCGTAGAATAAACAAAACCTAAACACTGACTGAAGTAACAGAAAAGGAATCAGAGAACTGGAAAATGTGCAAACCAAAAGTAAACAATAACTAAAGCTAACCTAAAAAGGGAGGCTGGAACTATAGAAACAAAACCGAGGAACTAAACCAAGAAAGAGAACAAATACCTAACATAAATGAACACAGAGATACTAAATGAGAAACTAGACTAAAGAATCCAGGGAGACAAAGAACTATAATAATAATAATAATAATAAGAAGAAGAAGAAGAAGAAGAAGAAGAAGAAGAAAACCATAACAAGAAATAGGAAAGCAACCACAAAAGGAAGTAGGAGCAAGGGGAGACAAAACTGGGAGGCAGTAGAAGGAAATAAACAAACAACCATGACAACAAAACCAAACTAAAGTCAAAACACAAAACCACAACAAATTCCAAAATGTCGCACCACGACAGTAGAGACATAAAATATGTGCCTGTGTGGCGACAGAATGGTTCTAATGTTTACAGTTCAAGAATTGTTTCACTACCCCTCATTGTTTTCACACAGAAACTGTTTAAAGTTCAAATTCTTATTCTTCTAATGGTGATACTGCGGGCTCCTCAGCCCTCTACTTTCCAGAAGGGCGGAAATGACCATAACAACATGTGACTCATCATTTTGGCTGGTTCATACATTATTGAAAGGCTATCATAGGGAAGCTGGATTTACACAAATACAGCTGAGTGGTGAAAAAATGTGATTTTATCCAAACCGTTTGAATTTCTGAATTATTTATGCAAATTGCTTTGAAACAAACCTTAAATACTTGACTTTTTTTCCCTCCTGAAGACAGGATCTAGTAGGGAATGTGTGCTGCTGATGGCATTACTAACAGCCAAGTGTACCTGATAAACTGCCAGTGGAGAGTGAAAATGAGTGAATGTATGTGAACCAGTGGGTGGGCTTTTGTTTTTTATGCATTCTTGGAAGCGTTTACAAGCCTCAGTCTGAAATGCCTGAGTAAATGAAATTTTCAGTGGGGCACCAGGATGTGTTTCAGCGGACTGCTGGTCGCTCTCCATGGTGCTGAAAAATCAGTAATTAACAGTTTTCACAGAAGCAGATTCAAATCTGTTCAGTTGTGTGGGGAAAATATGTGGAGAGATTAAAAACTGTTACAAATATTAACAGCATATATATTTATATCAGGTTATATTCTCTTCATGACACACACTGAACACAGCTGCAGTGATAGAAAACAGACTTTTTGGATGTGACAAGGTTTCAACCTGAGCCCCATAGAGTTGTGAGGAGAATCCACCTCACAGATCGCACGGCAAACAAATTTCACTGAATTCTGTCTAAGACAGCCAGCAGTATGCGCTCCTAAATCATATGGGTCGAAAACACGGAGATCACTTCGCCACGTCCCTGGCTCAATTTATAATTGTGTCTTAAACAAACAAGCTTTCTGTATTTGAGTCGAAAACCATCTGTCCCTGAAGGTCTGTGCTTTACTCTGAGGAGGCAACACTACAAAACACAACCTGTCAAAAATCTTTAAATGAAGCCTTACAGTACTCTTAAATAAAAATGCCATTCATCTAAAATCCTTCTCCTGACACAACGTTGAAGCTTAGCCACTTACCAAACAGTGTGTTGCTCTGTTTAGACAACATTAGAGAACAAACTTCATCATGGAGCCCAAGGAGCACAGCAGACAAGTCAGGAAGAAAGTTGTGAAGAAGTTTAAAGCAGGGTTAATTTCTGCAACAATATCTCAAGCTTTGAACACCTCAAAGAGTTCTGATCTACCAAACATCTCAAGAGACAGTGGACTAACTGCAGACCTACCAAGATATGGACGCCTACCTAAAGGAGAGCCGCAATCAGAGAAGCACCCCAGAGGGCCATGGAAACTCTGGATGAGCTGCAGAGATTCACTGCTCTCGAGGGATAACCTTTTAGCAGGACAACATTTAGCTGTGATCTTCACAAATCTGGCCTTTGTGGAAGACTGGAAATAAGAAATACATTGCTTCTGAACTTTTAAGCCTACTGACAAAATGCTAGGTGTGCTAAAATCTAATATTGCGCATCACCCAGAACACACCATTCCCACAGTGAGACATGGAGGGACCAGTAGTATGCTGTGTAGCTAGCTTTCTTTAGCAAAGATATTAAAGCTGTTGAATGTGGATGGGAAGGTGGATGTAGCTAAATACAGGACGATCTGTAAGAAAACCTGTTGTTTCGTTCTCATCCACAAGGTTTGTTTTAGTTCTGAACATGGTTGGAAGTTGTTCAGAACTGAAGAAGCCATTTGGATAAGAGGCAAAACATCGTGAAGAAACGAGAGAAGTCCAGATGCTGTCTACTAAGGCAATTAGGAATGTTGTGTCCTGGATAACTGACAATCTGTTAAAACCTGTTATAGGCTGCAAAAGACCTGAGACTGGGTGGAGGTTTACCTATCAGCAGGAGAAACAAACATACAGCCAGAGATGCAATGGAATGGTTTAGATCAAAGCATAATCATGCTACAATGGCCCAGTCAAAGTCCAGACTTAAATCAAAATAATATTCTGTGACAAGACTTGAAAATTGATGCTCAAACATATTTCTGATTAAATTGGACTAAGCTTGAACAATTTTACAAAGAAGAATTGAAACAGTCTCTATATGTGTAGAGACAGACCTCTGAAGATGGGCCTCTAGGAAGTACACGGGTAGTGCCAGCAGTATTTTTCAGATTTCTTGTGGTGAAACATATTAAAACTTTCTTTCCACTTCAAAATTATACACTGCTTATTGTTTATCTATCACATAAAATAAACTACATAGACATTTATGGTTAAAAAAAGCAAAAAATAAAAAAGTTCAAATTGTATGAATACTCCTGCAAGGCACCGTAAGTTACCGTATTTAAGATTGCTTGTCCCAATGGCTGGGTTCTACACAGTTCTGAAAAGCAAGAAAGAACAATCCCTCATGTGGCTTATTTTCACTGTCCAGATTGTTCGGCATCAGCAGAGGCACATGGCAAGCTCCCAGGATAAAGATCTGGATTTTATTAATGTTTCAGACTGCTTTGCTAATCCTCACTACAAACATCAAACCACTGCTACATAAGCTGAACCCTGCAGAACAGCAGTAGTGGTTGTAGACGAGCTGCAGATTAGGATTGGCAAGGAAAACAAGAACATCACAACAGAATCCAAATAACTTTGCTGAGACCTCTTTTAGTCGTCAAACTTGAGCTCAATATCAGTAGCTTTTCTGATATATTGCTTTTATGAATTTATGTGTCACCTCTGAACTTGAGAAATGATCATTTCACACAGAGCAGAGAACATAGATAACATCCCTCACCAGGATTGAACAGGACAACACATGCAGGACTAACATGGACAAACGTGTGGTCTGACCACTGAAAGGAGGGAAGGTCAGTCTAAAGCTAAACCTCTGCGTGCATGTTAGAGTCTTTTATCCGTTTAAGTTCTTTTCTGTCTGAATCTCACAGATTTCTGTTTGGGGATTAAAAACCTGCTCTGAAATGTCATGAAAACGACCCACAATAACACAGCCAGGAAGCTGTTGAGTTCGATTTATTTGCCATGTTATAGTTATATGTGGTTTAAATGAAAAAGTATTCCCTCTCTGGCTGAATGGGATGGAAGCTACCTACCTTTGACTGCAGAGCAGCCAAAACATGAACAGAAACACTAACGCTTGATTTCTGAAGATACTTTATGTAAATAAAATTCTTCTGTTCATTTCAGAATAATTTCTGTGTGTTTGTTTGATACACATTGCACAGGATTTCATTGTTTGCATCTCTGCTGACAATACTCTGCTACGCTGAATTTGTCTGGCTAATTGCTCCGTTTCATTTAGTGTAAACTGCTTAGATTGGTGTTGATAGGCAGAAAAATATGTTGCATCACCAAACGCAGGGCATCCGCTCAGAACGGTTCAGCTTTAAAGGGTTTTTTAAAATAAAAATACAACATAAATTAATAAATTAATGACTAAACTACTCCAACCTAAAGACTACATCACAAGGGTTTGCTTGACCTGCAAGGGATGAAAGTGCCCAAAAAAAAAAATATTACTATTATGTGCAGATGCCAAAATGTATTCAAATAAATACATTTATTAATAGGCAATGTTTACTTTATTAAATGTGACACATTTTGATATGCATTTATTTACCACTATTACCATCAGTTAAATTATAAATTAAGGATACTGATTCAGCTTGATCTTTTATTTTATTTTTTATTTTTATTTATTTGATTATAGTTTGTTATACTTGGTTGTCTTTAAATGATTGTTTTACCTGATTCACAAATTTCTTTATATTTAAAGTTACTCCTTTTATTAATCTATGTTTTATTATGAATAAATAATAAAACAGAGTGGTGGACCTTAGTATAAACTAAATGCAATAGAAAGTAAAAGCAACATTTTTATTACTGTAGATTAAATAATAATAATTATTTTTCACTTTATTGTCATACTAATAAATTTTTTGGGTTTCAGTCAAACTCTAACCTGTGAGTTCCAAAGTCAGTTTGTGTTTGTTTAACATAAGTTACTTTGTTTCTAGCTGTACCTTTAACACGCATTTTCTATGTGTTATTTATGTCACCATAACTCATTTTGGGACAATAAAGTTTTTTCTGTAATCTAACTCTGTTCTTCCAGGAGTCTAACCGACTCATTAAAACCCTGATGATAGCAAAGGAAAAGAAAATAAACAGTCATAAGAGCACTGAAGAATGAATCCCTGGAGGTCATCATTAAACTGAGATGATGCAAGAGCATCAGACATCAAGTGAACGTGTGGAAGGAAAAACAGGAAAAAGACAACTGAAGGGAAGCATCTGAATCTCTAAACTGTATAGAAAGCAAAGAGGTCAACTTCCGGAAATGTGCCAATTTCCTGGAATTGACAATCTGATCTGTACTGGGTAAAGTGGTTAAGAAGATAAACTGGAAAAGAATAAAGGATTTAGTGATCATTCAGACTGAGAAGCAGCACAAAGGCACAGACCTTTCTGTGACCAAGGCTGCATTATCAGAAGGATTGTTTCAAGCTAAGAACTGTGGTCACCCACTGCTGAAGACAATTGAAAGCAATTATACTTACACAGATGACCTGAAAACAATCATCTAAAAACCTGAGGGTCATCTAAATTTGACACCTTTGAATCTTTTCTAAACCCTTGACAGTTTTAGGCTGTGCAGAACAACATCAAAGTTTTCCAACAATCTCATTTCTTATTTCTGGAGCATCTCTGTGGTGGTGGATTGGTGGAAATATCTATATTTTTCTGCGTTTGTTGACCAGTTTGTGTAAAATATTCTCAGATAGTTTATTTGGCATTCTTTCATTTCATGCAGGTTATTTACATGTGTTATCATGCTTTTGAGTTCACTGACGTATGATTTCAGACTGTGAGAGATGAAAACTACAGAATGAGAAGCTTGCATGCAGTTCTGAGAAAGTGCTGTTATGCTGAAATTTAAATGCAACAGGCTTTAAAGATGCCTCCTTAGTTTTTGCCAACCTGCCACAATAGATTTGATCTAGAAAGGACCCTCCTGAGTGTCTGTGAACTTTAATGCTGGGATTCTTTATGGTTGAATGTCTGCTCAGGAGCTGAGAATGCTGGGAAATATGTTTGGGGCAAGTTTAAAAAAGCAGAAATGTCAAAAACATACAGTGTTGCTCAGCACTAAAACTTAGTTTCTTAAGAGATGCCCACATTGTCCAAGTCCATCAGGAGGACAACTAAGAAGCTACATTTTTTCAGTTAGGGTGTGTAGTTCTCTTTATGATGCATTAAACCTTTTTACAGTAAATCCTTTCTGCTAAATAAATTATTCTCCCCTACTTCTGTGATTCTTCCTCTGCCACATTGTTCTTTTGCAGATCCTCCCTCGTTGCATCCATGAACCTTCCCTCTGGTCTTTTCTTCCACCCTTGCAGCTCCATATTCAGCATTCTTTGTCCAGTATATCCACCAACCTTTCTCTGCACATGTCCGAACCATCTCAGCCTCACCTTTCTAACGTTGTCTCCAAACAAATCAACCTGAGTTTTCCCTTTGATGTATTAATTTTAATCCTGTCCACTTTGGTCCCTCCCAGTTAAAATTTAAAGCCTTTTAACTCTGCTACCTCAAGATCCTCCTGTCATTTTGACAGTGTCTCCAAAGCATCCATAATAGCAGGCCTAACTACCATCTTCTAAACATTTCTTTTCACTCTTGTAGCAATCCTTCTGTCACAGATCAACCCTGACAGTCATCTCCATATGCTTCACCCAGCTTCTCCTTCTTCTTCACCTTTCTTGTGCACAGTCTTCTGCTTTGCATGACTGACCTCAGGTTCTTGAGCTCATCCACCTTCAGTATGTCTCATTACAGCTTCTCTGATCCAACCATTTTCCTCTTCTTTCCGGATAATTCCTCCGTCTCTCCAGGATTTCTTTCACCTGTTATGTTCTCACCGCAGATCAGAGCCTCATCTATAAGCATAGGATCAGCTTGTGTCCTCATTATTTTTTTCTTTCCCTACAACCTAAATAAAAATCAAGAAACCCTTTCGCATAGGAGTCAGCTGTATGAGAAGTGCAATGACCCCACACAGTCAAGGGAAGCATAAATCTGTCCCTTAGCATGCCTCAGAAGGAATGAGTATGTTAAGATAGAGAAGCTCAGACTTATATTAGAGGAATTAGTGGAAACTTAGAGAGTAACCCAACTTCTAACACAATTCCAACGACAATCAAGATTATTTCATGAGCAAAACGTTTTTCTTTAAAAGTTGCAGATATTTGCATCAGCGGTTCAAACAACTGTCAGTAAGTATTTGCACGCTGACAAATTTCCTCTGTTTACGCATTTTCATAAGATTTCAATATGTCTCACTCTGAAACTAACTTTTAAATCGAAGATAGTCTGAGTTAATACAAAAAGCAGGTTTCAATTCAGGATTCCATACTTTAAGGGAAGCAACTTCCCAACCCATCATGGACCAATAAGACATAGTATTTTCCCTCAATGTTAAATCAGGAGTTAGCTGTTCTTAGCCAAACTTGTTTAATTTCACCGACAACAGCCAGATCTGATTCATGCCAGACCAGTAGAATCTAGAAATCCCTTAAAAAGAACCTGTCTAACAAAATGAAGTAGGCTGAAATATCTCAATAAGCAACACATCATGCTCTGTTCTGAATCAGCAAAATCTTTCAAGAACAGATAAAGAACAAAATCATTGACATCTATCAGCCAGGAAGGGTTATAAAGCCATTTCCAAGGCATTAGGATTCCACAGTTAGAACCATCACCCACAAATGAGGAAAACATGTAATAGTGGTGAACCTTCCTAAGATTTGCTGGCCTACCATAATGACTCCGATAGTGCATCGACTACTTACTCAGCATGTCACAGAAAACCCTAAAATTAGTATCCATGGAAGAGTTTCAAGGTCTGAACTGCTGCAGACCACAATAACATATAGGCTTGTCTCACATTTAACAAAAAACATCTTAATGATCCATAAGACTTCTGGGAAAATATTCTGTGGACTGCTGAGACAAAAATGAAACCTTTTGGGAGCTGAATGTCATGTTGTATCTGGTGTGAAAGTCACAGAGTAATTTGGAAAACCAAAGCTATACCTACAGTAAAACATGGTGGTGGTAGTGTGATGATCTGGTGCTTCTTTGTTGCTTCAGGGCATAGAAGACTTGCCATTAATGATAGCTGAAAAAAGGGGTTTTGACAGTGGCCTAGTTGAAGTCCAGTTTTAAATTTGATTGAGAAGATTCAGTGTGATCTCTAACAGGCCCTTCATGATTAAAACCATTCAGCTTGGCTGAATTAAAACAATTCTGCAAAAAGAGTCTGCCAGAATCCCTCCACAGCCATGTTAATGAGTCATTCCCAGTTGTGAAAGGCGCTTGATGGCAGTTGTTGCTGCCAAAGGTGGAACGGCCAGCTATTAGGTGTAGGGGGCAATTACTTTTTAACCTATTTTTTCCCTTCTAATGAATAAAATCCTCATTTGAAACCTGTGCCTTGCATTTACTCAGGTTCTTTTTGTTTTGCGTAATAATTAGTGTGATGATCTGAAGTATTTAACAGGGCCAACAAAAGCAAATACAGAAGAACTCTGTAAGGGTGCAAAAACATTTTCACAGCAATGCATTTTAATCTGCATGCATAATATTGATCCTGTGTGGACACCAAAGATGAAAAGGTGCTTTCAAAACATTTATATAAACTTCTAACTGCAACTTGGATAAGCACCGCGAGGACAATGTGCCATCTAGCACCTCATAATGAACTGGAGCAGCTATAGTGACCTTTAGCGAGCTGATAAGATGACCGGATGTAGGCCAGTTGAAACTGTTGTAGAAATCATTACTGAAGCAGGAGCTTCTGAGCTGCAAAAAGCCAAACATTGTAAATATCTGCAGTAATCTGGATGCTGTTGCATGCTTTGTTTACAGCATTTCTTTCCTCTGATGTGTTTTTAATGTGTGTGACTTGAGCAGCTACATCAGGTGTAATCTGTAGCAGCAACCACTGTTGTTGCTCTAATCTCTCTTTGTGAATCCATTTCCCGCTAAAGTGATTACTAAATCTGTGCTGTCTTTTCATTTATCTACTCCACTGCCTCCCCATGCCTCTGTGTGTGTTGTTGGTAATCAGTCAGCTTAACTCTTCATCTTAGTAAACAGTAGCAACCCGGAAGACCCGGCCAGCCAATTGGAGCCAGATTTAGCTGACCAGGCGGCCAATAGAGATGAAGAACGCTCAGCCCCTTGTGACACGGTGACCTGCTACACGTCGGTGAGCGTTGCTATAGAAACCTGCTGTACAGAGCTGCTGCGTGGAAATGCAACGGAGCGAGGGAGGAAGCAGGAAGGTGGGAGGATGAGATCTGGAGTCAGCAGGAGATGAGCAGAAAGCAGCAGTGAAGATGCTGTGGAAATGTTTGATCAGGTGTAGTTTGAGGGCAGAAGCGGCAAAGTGCACAGCAGGTTTCAAAGTCTGGAGTCAGTGGAGCATCTCTGAATACTTTGATTCATGAGTGATTTTACTCTGGACAAGAGTGAACCTTGAAGGTGCAGAGGTGGGCTAGCAGCCTCAAAAGGAATCATGTGAGAGAAACCCAGGACTGAAGATGGTAGCCTGGCTTATTAACATCAGAATCTAATAGGATTCATATTCTATGAGTGCCTTCTGCACACGTATTGTTCATCTTTAAATTAAATTTAGCAAAACCAAAGTCATCTGAATCTCAGTAGACGAGGACAAGTTAGATCTGATAACGCAGTCTAAAGTTCTTATCAAGCATATTGAACTTAGATAGTTTTATATTTTTAAGGATGATGTGAATTACTTTTTTTCCTTCATAAATGAAATCAGCTGAAACAGCATTTTGTATTTAATCAGGTTATCTTTTTCTAACATTAAACAAAACAAGAAAACTGTGGGGCAAATTCTTCACAGAGCTGTATATTTACAGCATGGCTACTACTTTGACTCTCGTACTTAAACCTTGTACCTGCTGTAAGGATGTACTTACTTTATTTATGATTTTGTCTTGAACTATTTTTAAACATATATTCCAGAAATAGAACAAATCTGAGTATTTGAACATGAATCAAAGTCTTTCTTGAACCATACAGAACTGATGGCAGCAGGTAAGTTGTTTTCAACCATCAAACTCAAGGGAACCTGTGATGGGTTTACTTAGTTTTGTCTCAGAACCAGGTACAATTTTTCTTTGATGCTCAGTGGATGTCGAAACCCAATATGTTTCTGTTGTTTGCTGTTGATGCGGTTTTGCACAGAATTTTTAAAAAGTAGAGTTTTAGTAGAAAAAAAAGTCCAAATTAAGATGGAGCTAAAAATTTTAATTTCTTTCTCTTCAAGATTGCCTCCGGGTCGTCAATTATTTGCTCTATTTAAACATTTCAGTTCCCCAAACAGAAATTTAATCTTGCAGATTTATATAAAGGAGTTCTGTAATAATAAGGACACTGTGTACCATTGGAGCTAGATAAACACTGATAACTAGGCCAATCTCTGCTGCGTTTACCATATGTGGTTCAAATACTTTAGTGAGCTAAAGTGACTACAGAACGTCTCGTTTTATCAGGACCATATTTGTCAATGCACTTCTTTCTCGAATGATCTCACTTGTCTCCTGATTACAGTATCTCTCATAATAATGATAACCATCCTCTCATCCAGCAAGCCATACATCCTCCCATTATCAGCTCATTGTTTAACTATTCCTTTTATCTGTCATTCTGTACAGATGTTGGTCCATCTCACTGTTTTTTATCCTGCTGACTTTTCTGGGTTTGGTCCTGAATCAACCCCAGAAACAAGTCTGCTGTGTGGATTTGATCAGGCTGATCAGGACTAAACTCCAAGAGCTCGTGCTGTTAGGCGGCCTTCTAGTTGTAGAGTTATGTAATGAGGCTTTAGCTGCATGTCTGCTGCTGTCAGCTCACAATCATGCTTCATGCGTGCAAACTTTCTGCATGCACATGTGAACGTGTGTCTCTGTTTTAAATGATACTCATGAATCTCATCAAGAATGACTGAACTGAACTCTGAAGAGAATGAAACTGCAGCTCATTTTAATTTCATGGCAAATGTTAGGCTGATTTAGATCGCACTCTGCAAATGAAATGTCCTTTAGATGAACGATGAAATGAATCATTTCAATTTTCTAAAAAGAGTTAAACATAAAAATTGCACAATTAAACTGAAAGAGGCCCAAAAACAATGCTTTTGTTGTATAATATCAGGCAAAACTGTTAATTTACATGATTGTAGGGAATGGATTATTAAATAAAGCTTTCATACCGTGAAACATCTTTAAGGATCTGGAACGAACACAACCTGAAGTACTTTCGCCTTGCAGCAAGAAGGTCCTAGGTTCAAATCCCAGCCTGGGTTTTATGCATGTTCTCTTCAAGTTATCCAGCTTCCTTGGACAGTCAATTTTTTTCTTTGTTTTTCACATTTTATAACTATGTACAGTTTGTTTAAAATTAGCTCTAAAGCACTATTTAGTTACTTTACACAGTTGCTACTAAATGTTCTTGTTTTGTCAAGCAATTAAATGTGCCTATCCTGGCAGGGTCACCCGGCATGTCCGATGGGTTTATTATGTATGTTATGCTTGTAAAAAATAAAACAGTTTTTGGGTCACCACCTAAAAGAGGAGGAAATCAAATCCTGAACAGCAGGTGTAAACCGAGAGTTATGATGTACTTCAAGTTGGTGTTTCTCCAATAAAGTGGTTCCACTGACAGACCCAGGCTGATGCTCGAGGTTGCTTTTACAGTTAATTGTTGATAAAAGCTGTTAAAAACAGTTTAAAAAGTGTCGCCATATTACATTTGTGGCTTTGTGCCACAAAAATAGGAAACTGCTGTCGTTGATCTGTTTGATGCGAAGTCTCTCAATCAGAAAATGTTCTGACCATTTTACCTAAATTTTACACCCCAATAAAGCTAAAGAGGTGGCACTAGCTGCCGTTTTCAACTACTTTAAATTCTGTTAAGTTCAATTTGCCCCTCACTCCTTTTAGTCTCAGCCACCTCTATATAGATTCAGCAGATCTAAAGCATTATGTTCTTATAGGTCTTAAAAGGATCGCTTAAAGCCTATTAATACCTATGTTTTTGTTGGTATCAGCAGATATAGCGCCCAACAATATTGTCAGCTGAGAGGCTGCAATGAAAACCTTAAACCTCTGAGATGCTCCAACTCACCCAAAAATTGAGGGCGTTCAGTATGATATTTAATTTAAAGAACTTTTGTTAGGGCTCCTTCCATGCCTGAGGGTTTACTTTAGAGCAAGCCATGATTTTTTCCTGAAATTAATCACGTTGTTTATGGTGATTCAACCCAAAATGGGGGTTGAATCAACATAGGGTTCCCGAAATGAGCTGAATAGCAACTAAAGGTAAGATTTTAGACTCAATTAATAAGTAAAACTACATTAAATGATATTAACACATTTTGTTTTAAGGTAGTTTCACCAGACACTGAAGGATTCCAAGCCTGAAGGCCTGAACATACCTCTCTGCATTTGTAGCTCAAAGTTGCCCGTATTCACAATATTTTTTGGCTCAGCTGAAATGCAGCCTTCCACTCAGAGATATATTGTTTTCTCCAAAGCCTCTTAAGGGGCGATAGAGCGGTGGTTTGTACCCTGGGCACTCAGAAAAAAAAGAACAAACCACCTTATCAGAGATCCAATTGTTACATCAGAGATCTGATTGGTCCATATGTTCCTAACAGAGCACTTCGTTCTCAGACTGCAGGTTTACTGGTGGTTACTAGAGTCTCTAGAGGTAGAATGGGAGGCAGATCCTTTAGTTATCAGGCTCCTCTCCTGTGGAACCAGCTCCCAGTTTTAGTCCGTGAGACAGACACCCTGTCTACTTTTAAGGCTAGGCTTAAAACTTTCCTTTTTGATAAAGCTTATAGTTAGAGTGGCTTAGGTTATCCTGAGTTATCTCTGTAGTTATGCTGCTATAGGCTTAGGCTGCTGGAGAACATAATGACCACTTTCACCCTCTTCGCTACATTCTCAAACTACTCTCCAATTTTGCACTATTTGCTGTTATTTCAGCTTTTAACTTTATGTTTTCTCTCTTTTCTCTTCCTAGAAGCTACACCTGGCCTGACTCTGTGTTTACCTATGACACCTTTCTGAAGGGGGGCATCGTCCGAGCTTCTGCTGGCAACAACTTAATGCTCACCCTCTTCAGATGATCCACTTGGCCCTGTCTTTCAGTGTTTAACCCTTTCTCTCTCCTAGACATGGAAATTGACTGAGCTTCTACTGTGACTAACTCTATGTTCTCTCTTTCAGACTCTAACCTTGAAAACTGGCTCAGAGTTTATCTGTTCTTTCTTTCTAGATGAAAGGACTAAATGAGCTACATCCATTAACATTTACTTCTCCTTCCCATAGAAAGGACTCCTGGATCAGTGCTTATTTGTTCTCTTTGTGTCTCTGCTCTGTTCTCTCAAACCCCCAGTCGGTCACTGAGCCTGGTTCTGGTTCTGCTGGAGGTTTCTTCCTGTTAAAAGGGAGTTTTTCCTCTCCACTGTCGCTACATGCATGCTCAGTATGAGGGATTGTTGCAAAGTCAACGCCAGTGACTGTCCACTGTCTCTACATGCTCATCCAGGAGGAGTGAATGCTGCAAGTCACTGACTGGATGCAATCTGCTGGGTTTCCTTAGATAGAAAAACTTTTTATCCAATTTGAATAAATAACTGAATCTGACTGAACTGTTTAATGGTTAGGATTAATTGGAATGTTTGTACCTGACTTTAGTGAAGTGCCTTGAGACGACATGTGTGGTGAATTGGTGTTATATACATAAAAGTGAATTGAATTGAATTAAATTAAATAATTTCTTAACATAATTTTATGCAGTTTTGTGTCCTTCTGGCTAATTAGAGATAAATTGGGGAAAACAACTACGTCTTACCACACCTCATCAAAAACAAGCATTGTTGTTTTTTGTTGTTGTTTGTGACCTGTTTTCTTAATCTGCAGCATATTTTCATTAGGCAGCATGTCTTGCACCACCCTTAGAAGGATAGTTGTATTTTCACATATATCACAAAAATCTGAGCTGCACGCAACCGTCTACAGAGAATCCTAGCAGACCCCAGTGGGTGGGTGTAGATGATGAGTGTCGAGTGGACAGCAGAGCGGACTAGGAGAGAACGAAATAAGCCTGAAAGTAGCAACTTTTTGAATAAATGTTAATGACCAAACTTGGCAAAGTACCTCAAAGTGAGGAATTTAAAGTTTTATTAAAAAGAAACAAAATTAGCAAAATAAAGAATGATTTACGTGAAGTTTACATGACTGATCTGTTTCCAGGATCGTTCCTTCGGCATAATCTGTTTTTTGTCAGAGAGAGATTGTTGTCATCATGTTTCCCCCAAACCTTTTTCTCTCGACCCATAAGGCTGTTCGGCCTGGACCGAAGGTCTCAGAGGGCAACATGTGTTCTCCTGCAGCCAGTCTTAAGGTTTAGGGTTTAGAAGAAAGACTTAATAAACTAAAGTTGATTTTAATATCATGTCGCAAAAGCTGTGCATGAATGTGTGTGAGTCTGAGTGTTATGGTGCAGAAGAAGCGAGGATGACCCGAGAAGACCTGTGGAGAGATTCCTCCCACTGTGCATCTGCCAGTCACTCCACAGTAAGATGGACTTTTTACTGAAGTCACTTATCAGATATTTCACATGGACAGTCACAGCTCATTTCACACATCTTCACATGCCGAGTTTCAAAACACTCACAATGCATCTGTCTGCGTTTCTCTCCTACGAGTCTTACCTCCGTCCGAATATGTCTCCGTTCCGTAGCCATCCTGCAGCCCGTTGTTCCACGTTCCCTCGTACTTTCCGCTCGTCCCCGTGCTCTCCCGCACACCGTACCGCCCTTTAAAGCCATGAGTCCATTCGCCTTTGTACAACCAGCGACCTTTGTTCTCAACACCCAGACCATGTCTCTTCCCCTGAGCCCAGGTGCCCTGGTAGGTATTCCCGCTTGGCCAAGTGTAAACACCCAACAGCTCAAAGCCATGGGCCCAGGAGCCACAGTACTCGCCCTGGCCCTTGGGCCCCGTGCAGATCCCGTAGCCATGTGCCTTGCCCTCCTCCCACCCGCCGCAGTATGACCCCCCATCATCAAAGTTGAACCTGCCGCCAGTGGACATGCATGAAACAGCTCTTGGCAATTCCCTTGAAGCCTCGACAAAAAGAAAAAGAAAAGAAAAAGAAAAGAGAGGGAGGAAAAAGAAGGACAGGTTGGTGCTAGAAGAGAGCCACTGAGCTGAGTTTGTAGGCTGGTGAGGTTGAGGGTTAGGAGGCTGGAGTGGAAAAGAGATGTCTCCCACACAGATGAAGAGCTCGGGGCAGAAGGAAAAATAAAAGAGGTGAACGATGAAGTGTGGCCCCTCTAAGTTGTGTAGGGGTCTTCCAGCAAGGTAGGACAGACCGCAGGACACTGATCACACCATTCTTCTGGCGGGCTCTAAAGAGTTTTGGCTAGCACCTCTCAGTTTGTTTGCAGCTGATGCAGGTGGGAGAGGAGAAGAATTGGCCCAAAGCTGCCATTATCCTCTCTCAGCTAGAGTTTCAACCATCAGGCAGCTCCACCGGCCTACACAGTCTACGACACAAACTCTTCCTCCTACTCTCTACTGCTGGCCGCTCAGGCCCACTTGTTCTGCCACCTCCTACCTGATGATTCCTCTACCTCTCTGGGGTGTAGAGGCGAGAAGTTTCCCTAGTGGCAGCCCTGCGGATCTCCACACAAGGCCCCAGAAAAGCTTGCACATTTGAGGAAAAGAAAAAGCAAATTTTCTTTTAGCCTGTTTCCAACAATCCAACCAAAAAAACAGAGAATTTTAAAATCAGGCTCTGTGACTCACTTCAGACTCATCATTATCTTTTCATTCTCAGCCCTCACACATGCATATTGAGTGTTACTGCACAATGGTGGAACACATCCATGCAGAGAGAGAGGGAGAGAAAACACAAAAATATTCAGCTCTGAAGGCTTTTTTTCCATGTGGTGCTGGAGAACAGCAATATAGTCTCCTACTTTCTGCAGCCACACACACACACAGAAAGTGCACACCCTCCGTCAATGGAAATAAATAAGTAAACTGATCAATTTCTCCTTTTCGGTTCCCCTCTCCCTCTCTCTGCCTCTCAGTCTGTCTGCAGGTCTTTAATCCACTGCGTCCATAAGTGGTTTATCCTCTGCGTGGGTTGCCTTCAGGTTGCCTGTTTGTTAATGAAACAACATCCATCTATATGATCCCGTTACTCTGCGCTCCTGTGTCCTCTCCTGCTTATCTCCATGTTTCCCTATGGAGCACCGGCTGACGCACAGCCTGCCTGCTGTCCTGCTCCTACGGTCTCCTCTGACTGCTGGATCTCTCTATCTCTCCCTCTCCCTTTGCTTTATCTGTGGATGTCTCTCGCTCAGAAAATCTGCTCATTAGAGAGGACCGTTCCAATGCAGCTAACACCAACTCCCCCTCCCCTCCTCTGTTTAATAGCACAATCCAGCTTTTTAAAGAGACAGACGTTCCTTGTGCCTCCATAACCTGTGGATCATCATGGAAACAGACTTCAGATGTTTTTACACATCTTTTTCCTTTGTAACATATTGTTACCTTTGCCTGACCTCCTGATTTGATGGCAAAAAGTAAGTAAATGAATGCATTTGTATGATTTGTACTTAGTAATTATGGCCTCTAATCACATTATTTTCATTCTCCTTATTCTTGACTTCACTCTTGGGTTTTATATATCAGAAATTAACAAAATGATCCTATATTTCCACGTTTTTGAAAAACAAAACTGGAATAAGAAGTTGTGAGAAGAACTTAGTACACCCTTGCTTCTTCCACTAGATTTATGAGGAAAGCAAATTTAATTGATAATCATCAGACTGGGCACCTCTATTAAAGCAGAAGTCTTGGTTGTTTGCTGGGCTGGTGCGTCCCACTGTGTGCTAACACAATACCGAGGTGGAAAGGCATCAGTGCACATCTTAGAAAAATAATTGTTGCTTCCTATGAGTGTGGGAAGGGTTGCAAGGCAGGGCTGCATGGTGGCACAGTTGGTAGCAACAAGAAGGTCTTCGGATCAACTCTCGGACCGGGGTTCTCCTCATGTATGCGTGGGTTTTTTCCAGGTACTCTGGCTTCCTCCCACATTCCAAAAACATGACTGCAAGGTTACTTAGTTTCTCTAAATACCCCTTAGGTGTGAATGGGTGTGTGTGTGTGTGTGTGTGTGTGTGTGTGTGTGTGTGTGTATGTGTGTGTGTGTGTGTGTTCCTGTCTTGGCATCACAGTGAGAACCATTTTCCCGATTTCACCATCAAAATGAGGACCGTTTGTACCAAAGTGAGGACATTTTGCTGGTCCTCACGACCTATTTTGCTTACGGTTAGGTTTAGAACTAAGGTGTGAATTGAGTTTAGGTTAAGGTTAGGGTTAGGTAAGCACTGGTAATGGTTAGGTTTAGGGTTATTGTCAGGGTTAGGGCATAGAAAGGGTTGAAAATGACTGAAAATCAATGGAAGTCAATGGGAGTCAACACATGGTCCTCACTACATATAGCAAAACAAGAGTGTGTGTGTGTGTGTGTGTGTGTGTGTGTGTGTGTGTGTGTGTGTGTGTGTGTGTCTTTGCGTTGCCCTGTGATGGGCCCATAAACTGCCGGAGACAGCACCAGCTCCCCCGGACCCTGTACGGAAAAAGCAGGTATAGAAAAATGGATGGATGGATGGATGGGTTGCAAGTCATTTTTCAAACTATTTGGAGTCCATCATTTTACAGAAAGAAAGACTAGTAGCAAGTGGAAAATACATAAAACAGCTGCCAATTTTCACAGGAGTGAACATCCAAGAAAATTCCTCCCAAGGTCAGAAGGTGCAATCTCAGATTCCACGGGGCCTCAGTAACCATGTTTCATAAAACAATCATCAGAGGACTATTGGAAGAAGGGTGAACACATGTGGCTTGTTTGAGACCAAACTGAGCATAGTAGCACAAGCAATTCATACCATTTGTCAAGCACAGCGAAGGAGGTGTGATGATGTGGGCTTGTTTTGCAACCACAGGAGCTGAGCATCTTGCAGTATTGAGAGGACCCATCTGATTTCTCTTTGGGGTGAATACAGTTTTATTGAATTTAACGATTGCCCTGCAGTGGATTGGCAACCTGTCCAGGGTGTACCCTTCCTCTCGCCCATAGACTGCTGGAGATAGGCAGCAGCCTCCCCGTGACCCACTATGGAATAAGCGGTATAGAAGATGAATGAATTACTTTAAAAATTCATCTCAATTGTGGAACAGATGTTAGCACTGTTGCCTTGCAGTATCGCGATTTGGGGTCTTTCTGCATGGATTTTGCATCTTCTCCACAAGGGTTCTTCTCCCACAGACCAAAAACATGACTGTTATTTGTCCTATGGTAGGAGTGTGTGTGCATGGTTATTTGTCCTCTGGGTCTTTGTGCTGCCCTGTAATGGACTAGCAACCTATTCAGGGTGTGCCCATCTGTCACCCAATGATCACTGGAAACAGAGGCCAAGCCACAGCCTCCCCCATTAAGTTGCATGATTCTTCTTTTAGATTTACCATAAAGCAAAATTAAGCCATGAGTTCCTTAAAGGGACTAACCTATTAGTTAGTACCTAACAATAAATGTGGATTACATTAGGTGTGATGCCAACTGTGTCCACTCCTCTGAATAATTTCATAGTTCTTAGTTGATCTCTGGACCTTTCAATGAGGATGATGTGATCAGCCACCTCTCAGTCACCACCTGACCATCATGTCATTTGTTACATAACATACGACTACAGGGATGCTGAAGGCATTGCAATCCATTAATGCAACAAGTGTTTGCGCATCTATGTCTAGAGGGCGTCTTAGTCTTTAACGGGTCAAATCAGCCTTAAGCAGCTTAAAAGAGCAGAACTACTGAATCCCGTCTAGCTTATGACTGAATGGCTGCAGATAATGGTCTTCTTTTAATCTTCACAGCTGTGTGAAATTTTCATCCTTTGAGTTTCACTGCCAGTATTTTGGTTCCACCTTGCCGACTTAGTTTAGGAGCTGTATTTTCTCTCCCACTTGATTCTGCTGTAATTTTTTTCTTTCAGTGGTTTTTTTTTCCCAGGGTGTTTAAGTGCTTAAGTAGTGGGCTTTTGTGTAATTACGATGCCGTGCTCAAGTTCAAAACTGTCCTCTTATTTCTTCATATTCTGCCTTAAGAGCGCACAAACCTTCTTGCAATTTTGTAAAGTGATTTTGGTCAACAACTCTGTAGGCTTCAAAAGGTCTTTCCAAGGTTTGTCAGTAAGCGTGGGCATATTTCTCCCACCGCTGTCAGCCAAATCCTTGCTAAATCTCATTATAGTGTGGAGTGATTGAGTAAAATGGGGGATAAAAAGAATGTAAGTAATATCTGAAACTGAAATGCTGAAAGTAAGGGTTGCATATTCTTTCACCAACAACCGTATAAGGATTAAAAAAAACATAGCTGGGTGATTTTTACTTGTAATTGTTAATATCAAATAAAAATGTACAACAAAAGAGTGAAATAAAACCATCAATGATAAGTTTATTTCTGGATGTCTAAAGAGAATCTGATTTTATCTTAAAGAAAAATGTGGCTAAAAACTTCAAATTATAAAACCAAAACTCACTAAATGCAAAAGGGTTTAACAAGTTATTTACTGTAACTAATTGAGATTCACCTGTTGCTGTCAGGGAGGTGATGGTTTCCAGATCCCGGGATGCAGACGAGCAGGCAGAGATGCGGTGAGTAAAAAGGATTTAATGACAAAAAAAAGACTCGTACCTGGAAAACATAGGAAATGAGACCCAAAACGTAGAGAACAAAATCAGAATCAAAGAAAAACCCAAAACCAAAACTGCAACAGCCTCAAATCATGAGAGTTGCAGCAAAAACAAACATCTTATTTTATGATGTTAACTTTTTGCCTTGATGCCCTTTGTAGTTTTAACAAAAACTGTTGAAACAAATACTCATTTTGACAAGTTGGTAGCAATAATCTACCTAATGACACAACACCAGTTCATCCCTTCAGTTTAGAAGCATTTTTTGCATAGAGGTGTAACATGTATTGGTACTGAAAATACCCGGTACAGCCCTGACGGTTCGCTTCTTACATGAGCTACAACTACAGAGTGGTTTTATATCTAAACACAGGCAGAATGCATATGTGCGCAATGCAATGTTCTGTACCGCAAATTTGAAAAGTGACACCAAAACAAAACAGAAAGGATTCCCAGCTACTACTAACCTGCTGTTTGCAGCAATGGGCTGCATTGCTTGCTCTGAACTTAACTGAATAACTCGCCTGAAACCTCCAGGTGAATGCAAACATCACAGATACTGGAAAAATATCCACCTATGTCCATGAGCTGCGAGAACACACACTTACTGTCATGAGTACCACCGACCAGAGGGGTACTTTTATGGTGCATTCATGTACATCTCATCCACTGGATTGTCTAAATGGAAAAATGACTCCAAAATGATTTTAACTTTTTTTATTGTCAGATGTCTGCACAGTCTTATATATAAATTACTGCAAAACAACATGGATTGGTTTTATTGTTGTATTACCTATCCATGTACCCATCCATGTATCCATCCATCTATCCATCCATCCATCCATCCATCCATCCATCCATCCAATCAGTTGAATAGTGGCCACTTTTTATTAGTTTTTCTTGGTTGAACAGAACAGAAAACGTACCGAACTGAGATTTTTGTGTACCGTTACACCTCTAAGTATTGTATTAAGGCTCAACATTTAACAGCTAAATAAATAAAAAAAAACAATCATCTAAAATCGGTCAGATAAATTAACTGCAGTTAGTGACGAAAACAATCAAAAGTCCAAAGAGCAACTTTGAAATACGAGAACAATTAAAAGATGAATGAAAAGAACAGCTTCTGTATTTGGAGACAAAATCTAAAGAAATGAAGGAAGTTTTTAGACGTTTACACAGAACTGTAAAACTGTTAAACTAGAAATATTCTGATTGTCAGAACCGACCAAATCCCCAAAGAGCTCCGTCTCAGACTGTGTCTCAGGTAGCATGTTTATTAATTTTATGCCACATTTGTACAAAAATATAACTCCTGAAAGAATATCAAACTGCCATCCTCTGCCATGGATGAAAAGGTTAAAGTGGACGAATTTTTGTTGCAGAGACCGGTTTGTGGTAGCTGTGGCTATTCTGTGCGGATCATGTCAAGGATTTGAGCAGAACTTTGTCTTGCTAACTTCATTAGTCATAATCCTTTTGTTGGAGTCAGGAAATCACTCTAACCCTATCTCTCTTTTACGTCATCTCATTAACCATCTCTCCTCCATTCTCTCCTCTGTTTTCTGCTTCCCTTCAGCCTCCTTCTCTCTCAGTCTGTTCAGAGAGCTCAGCTGTAATCCCCAAAACTCAGTCATTCTATTACTATAATCTGGCCTGGAATTGGCTTAGCTCCTCCAAACACAGGAAGCAGGAGAACAGGGACCAACAGGACAGCTGCAAGGAGGAGAGATGGAGAAAGAAAGACATGGAAAAACATGCTTGAGATGAAGGAACTAAAAAATTTAAGGTCAGAAGGAGGGATTAGACAGTGGGTTAAGGAGCAGAAAATCTACATCAGAGGTGTTTTTATGGGTGTTTAGTTCCTCCTGTTGTGATCACAGTAGTTAAAAAGTCTTGAGTACTCTCTTATTTCTTGATATAGTGATGGAAAGGAGACAGGCCTTTTCTCATCCTATAGAATCTTTCAAGATTACAGTAAAGTTGTACTTGCTTGACACAAAATATAAAGAAATGAAGGCAGGTTTAGAACGTATGCACTGAGCTTTTGTGTAACTTGGTGACAAAAGAAAACATCCCATCCTTTCAGTTCAAATGACCAAACTGCAGATGGTCAAAGGTTCCTGTATAAGAGCATTTTCCCTCTTTTGCCGTCCGGTCATGAAACTTTATTTAAACCGATGTAAGAAACTTTTCTGGGTTTTGACCATTAAGTCTTGCTGCTGGAGAGCTGTTTGTTTGTTCGTTCCTCCCTCAATCCCTCTCTCCGTCCCTCTCTCCCTCCTTCCCTTCCTCCCTCCCACATATCTGAGAACATCTTGCAGGGTAACAGGTCCAGGAGGGAAACCCAGATATCCCTCTTACTGAGCCACACTCTCCAGCTCATTTTGTGGGATCCAAACACATCCCTGGGCCAGAAGGGAGTTATAGTCCCTCCAGGGAGTTCTGGGTCCTCCCAGGGGTCTCCTTCTAGTGGGATGTGGCCAGAAAAGTGTTTTCAGGAGACATCCTGATCAGATGCCTGAACTACCTTGACTGGCTTTTTTCAAAGCTAGCTCCCCGCAGATGATGGAACCTTTCTTAGCTGTCTGCTCAGCCAAAATGATCCCAAATGCTTTAATGGGGAAACCAAAACCAGAAATACCTGACAGAAAACAGAACTATCTACTACAGAAAAGGATCAATGAACTGTCAGCTAAACTCAGCCAATGATCCAGGCTGATCAAAGAAGGTCTACAGTTACCTGTGAGAACATAAGAAGATTCCAATGTGAAGCCAAAGTATCAACAAGAAGTTCCTCAAAATTCCAATAGTGAAAAAAAATGATGTAAGCTGAAGAAGCTACACTTTGCCAAAGGACACAGTGACTGGCCTAATGGAGCCTAATGGTCTGATGAAAGCAAGACAATTTGTTACAGTTCATAGCACGATACACTGTTACGTATGGTGAGCAGGCTTGATGATACAGGGATGTTTTTCATATGTGTTGATGTTGGTGTCTTGTTCAAGAGTGATTGTAGGATGGAGCGGACCAGTTGGTGTGTCATCGGCAGTAACATGGATGGAGCTCTTAATTTACTGGTTTATCTACGGTCCGATTCTCACCTACAGTCATGACATATGGATCCAAAGAACAAGATCCAGCATACAAGCAGTCAGCATGAGCTTCCTCTGGTAGGGTGGCCAGACTGAGCCTTAAAGATAGAGTGAGGAGCTCAACTCGTGGAGGCTGAAGTAAAGCTGCTGCTTCTCTGCCAACAAAGGAGTGAGTTGAGATGGATGCCTCCTGAGTGCCTCCCTTCCGGGTTATGTTCCACCTGAAAGAAACCCCATGAAAGACCCAGAACTTGTTGGGAGGACAATTTATCCCTTCTGGCCTGGGAATGTCTTTGGATACCCCAGAACGAGCTGGGGAGTGTCGTCAGGACGAGGATGTCTGGGTCAAACACACCAGTAAGCAAAGAGCATCTTCCAGACCAACATTTCTGTTATACACTGGCCAGTTCAGTCCCTGAACCTTAATTTATCTGTGGAGTTACATCAAACCTCCTGTTAGATTTCACTGTGGACCGGTAGTCCATCCTCCTGGGCTGAAATATCTGGCTGAATCTGTGTTCATGCCTGTTAGGTTAATTGGTCACTCTAAATTGCATGGTTGTTTGTGTGTTGCCCTGTGATGGACTGGTGACCTGTCCAGGGTGTATCCTGCCTCTCGCCTGTAGACTGCTGGAGATAGGCACCAGCTCCCCCGTGACCCACTTATGGAATAAGCGGTAGAAAATGACTGACTGACTGTTAAAGAATTTCATCATTTTTCTTGTGTTTTGATTCAGATTGGAAGGTTCTGTGTTCATCCATTATCAGGATTCTGGGCTTCAGTTTTCTAAACACACTCTTATTTTTTTTAATACAACTGGATTTGAGGCCCCAGAGAAGGTGATCCTGCAGCTCTGTTTGTTCACCATCTGGTTCTGTTTGAACAGTAGTGACATCTCCAGGTGATCAATAAGAGCGCTCCTCTGAGGGGTCAATAAGTCCGGAAGGTAAGTGGAGCCGTCTACCTCACAATCAGAGCCACAGACAGCATCCCACCTAAACATACAATTCATTTTCTGACAGCTTTATCTACATACAAAACACTTAAGACAAAAATAATTTGAATGTCTATAAAACTCATTTCCCAGTTGGTCTATTTTGGTCTAAAAAGCTGGAAATATCCATCTCCTCCTATTCTACAGGTTTCTGTGTCCCACACTCACTCATAAGTGACATATCTGTGATGGCTCCACGCTACGTGCACCCATGTCAGCAGTACGCCACCTAAAAATCTCTTTATTTATGAAAGTCTTTTTTTGTCCTCCAGTTGAGTTTTAAAAAAAGGTTCACAGGAGAAGCCGGGCAGAGGAGCTGAGAGGAAGGCAGCCTCGTTCTTATCCATCTTCTCCTCTATTATTCATCAGCCTCTTCTCATCCCTCGTTCAGCATGCTGACGGAGGATAAAATAGGGCACTGAGGGATAGGCCGGTGCTCATGCTGAGACTGATGTCTTTCCTGACACACTGTACACTCGTCCCTTCATCCCTCACTTCGTCTTCCTCAACTTCTCCAGTTCTCCACCTCTTCCTAGAATTCCTCCAGACGTTTGATTTCTGCATTCAGCGGCTTTGTTTTTCCTCTTTTGGAAGACACATGAAAGTCAGATGAAGGAAATGTGTTGCTACAGGCAGTCTGCTGGGGGCACACCAGGCAATCAGATATCTGAATCCAATGAACTACTGAGAAAGAGAGAAAGAGTCCAGCTTCCACTTAAATATAAGAAATCAGTCATAGTTCAAAAAAAGTACAGCTTCTTCAATTCTAAAGGTTTTATGTATCGGAACGTGATCAGATATTTACTAAGCAATAAAATTATCTAAAACCTTAAATGTAGAGAATAATTTATTAAACCATGTGTGGAAAAACTAAAACCCTTCCTGCTTCCACAGGATTTAGGAGGGAATGACCATCAGCATGAGCAAATTTATAAAGGCAAGAGTTTCGTTAGTTTGCTGCTTTGGAACAATCTGGTGTGTATTACACAATACCAGGGCGGAAAGACAGCACCAATGACCTTAGAAAAGTAGCCGTTGCTGCACATCAATCTGGGAAGGGTTAAAAGGTCATTTCCTATCTTAAGTCAGAGATTATTCACAAGTAGAAACCATTTAGGACGGTGTCATTGTTTCCTGGGCACTCAGGCAAAATCAGCCCAAGGTCAGAGTGTGCAATGCTCAGAGGAATAGCAAAAAAACAACAGTCTACAGTCCATAGCATGCTAAGTTAATGATAAAGCACAACACATTTTTGATGTAACTCGTATTTAAAGAATTATGTGGAATATTTGGTCAAAGAAAAAAAAAACGAAATAAAAACCTTCACACACGTGAAACACACGTTTAAGGCTAATCATGTGAACGTAGCATCTGCTGCAGCACCTCATAAGAATCGCACTTACCAACCAGGGGTCGGGCTGCATGAACAGATCAGGCTAAGAAACCTCTCCTTGTACTGCAGTCACATGGAACTTTAACACTGACTGGTTCCTGCTCTGAGTAGCTGTTAGCCTAACTCTATGAGAACTTCTCCCAGATTACTCTGACTCCGCATCTACTGCAGGTAAGACGCTACTGACTGCTCAAAACTACTCTACCCAACCCCACTTTTATATTAAACATGTCTCATTAAGTGGAGAATTAAAAGGCTTTCAGCATAAAGCATATTTTTACAGTTAAAGTCTTCAATTTTCTATCTTTAAAAATGTGCAGCCAATGCTTTTCAGTTGCAAATAAGTAGAAACTATGTGCCTCATTAACAATACAAATGAGTTTTTATTATTTTTGATTTTTAAATCTTCGAAACATTAATAAAAATTATTTCAAAAATGTCAACATTTTCAGAGAAGTCTTCATAAAACAAACTTAAATGCATTATCAATCCTACTGTTTTCTAATATGCATGCACAGTAAAACTGTGGTTCACTGCATTCTGTGGACATTTAAATGTTTTGCTTAGAAACTAATTTTATTACAGTTTCTGAAGTTCAGCTGATATTCCTTGACACTGAATGTAAATGTAAGTAATGTAAAAGACACACACACACACACACACACACACAAGCAGTTCCAGTTCTGGGAGTCCCACTACTGGTCTTCATAGAAGACTTTCGCCATGGCGACAGCAACCTTGGCTACTTTCTTATCCTTGGCATTCGGGCCCATGTTGGCACGTGCAAGTTTTATCCAGTACTGCTCGGTCCGGATCTGGTAGTCTGTCACCGTCTCTCCCTCCTGCACCACGGGGTGCTCCTCTTCTTCTTTTTCTTCTTCTAAAAACACAGACAGCGGGGGTTAAAGGTGCGGAGAAAAAGATCAAGCTTAATTTTTAAAAGAAGCTTAATGCTACTTTTATGTGGTTGCTAAATACAGCGAATGATACGAGTATTCCCACCACTTGAACTGCTGAACATTTTGTAACATATAACAATATATTTTAATCAATGTATTTCAGTCAGTCAGTCATTTTCTACCGCTTATTCCATAGTGGGTCACGGGAGAGCTGGTGCCTATCTCCAGCAGTCTATGGGCGAGAGGCGGGGTACACCCTGGACTGCAGGGACGTTTTGTTTGTAATGTGAGAGAAACCATGAAATATCCTGTAAATGTACAACAGTTTCATGACCTACCTGCTGAAAACAAAAACTTTTACTTGACTTTAACCCAAATATTTACATTTGATATATAGGCCAAAGCATTTGTACATAGAATAGATTTAGAAATATGTTAAAAGTGTAACCCTGGAGAAAGCAACAAAAAGCAGGTAATAGTGTCTGCACTTGTTGCTGAACACATCAAAGATGCTGAGTAATCCCTTGCCTTGATCATCCTCACTGTCCTCAGACTCCTCCTCCCCTTCTGCTCCTTTGGTTTCTTCCTCCACCTCCTCCTCTTCCTCCTCTGACTCAGACTCTTCTAGCCACTCCTGCGTCTCTGTGGAGACAGAAATCATAAATCATCATGAAGCTTCACAGCCTTTTCTCCTCAGCTGGGATGAAACCAGCACACACCCTGGCAGATGCGAAGGCGTGTTTCTGTCTGTGTGCGCTCTGATTGGCTCACTCACTCGGGTCCATTTCAACCAGCACCTCCCAGCGATCCATCTTGTGTAGGTCTAGGCAGTAGAAGTCACTTAGGGTGACCTGGCGGTCTCCCACCTCAAACATCCCTCCGTACAGGTACAGCTTGCCCTGACGCACTGTTGCCATGGCGCTGGACCTCGGACAGGGCTCCACCATCGGGGCCGAGGCTGAATCTGTTGAAAAACACTCAGAGTATGAAGCGTTTGATCCTTTTGATGTATTCTGTTTCAGACACCACTTTTTCTTGTCTCTGTCACTTGTTACCATCTTCCTCCTCCTCCTCTTCTTCATCCTCCTCCTCCTCCTCTTGAGCACCAGGGATCACCTCCTTGATAGTCATCACTGTACCATCCTCTGTCACGATCTCCTTGATGACCTCAGTCGGTCCTCGAGCCACTGCCTCCTCTTCCTCCTCCTTTGTCTCAGCGCCCTCATCCTCTGCACCAGCTTTCTTCCCCCTTCGTCGCTTCTTCTTCTCTGACTTGGTTCCCTGAAGAGAGACAGAAACAATAAAGCACAACAAGGCTATGCAAAATCGAACGTGTGCAGAGTCTGACATAAACCGAAACTTTCAGGAAAATGTTCCATTCTGATCAAACTGATGAAGCAGCGTTGGGTGTACCCTGAGAGCTCCGGGGAACCAGCGGTTCTTTGCCGTATCGTATAAGTAGAGGTCGTTGTAGAAGTCTCCCTCCAGCAACTCCTCCTCTTCCTCATCACAAACCCCCCCGAACAGCACCGCCCGCCCCGCTGGTCCCACTGCCAGAGAAAAACCAGAGCGAGGAGGAGGCTTGCTCCCAGACGGGCTCAGTCTGGACCAAGACCACTTTTCTGCAGGATAGAGAATCAGTCTAGGTCAAAGTCCATCAGGTGAGACAGGAGCCACATGATCTCGTCTGAACTGAGGATTAGTGTACCTTGGCCATCTTTACCATCCTGTTTTAGGAGAAACATGTCGGAGTGGATGGTCCCCTTCTCCACGTCCTTCTTCACCCTCTAAGCAACGTAACACCGTTAGATGTCACACAAAGTAAAACCACAATAAATCACAGATTACACACCTACCACTTTAGAGTATCCACCGTAGATGATGACGCCTGCACCGTCTGGGGTGGAGGTCATCTGACAGGCGGAGCGCGGCGAAGGGGCAAAGCTGGATGGAGCAAGGCGAGACCAGGAGAAGGTGTCCAAGGAGAAAGCGTAGATATCGTTGTAGTAGATGAAATCCCTGCAACAAGAGGATGGTAATTATTGAACCTGAGCTAAAGATTTCTACACAGAAAAGATCAAACTTAGGATCTGTTTTTGTTCTCTCAAAAACTAGAGGTGCAAAGAAATCGCTCTGCTGGTGACACGAATCAGACGTTTGTCATGTTTTTAAAAAATCTGATCTTTTTTTTGGATCAGTGAACGCACCATACTACCAATGCGCACTGACATCAACAGTCTTGTCTTAGAGCCATTCAAGGTGCAAGGAGCTATAAAAAGGGAACAGACATGCCTGTTGTTCTTTTAGGCTGCAAGGGAGCGAGAGAGAGCAAAGCTTCAAGCAGATAACAGGAAGAAATCATTCTTTTGGAACCTGTATTCCAAGTTTTCAGATAAAAGCTCTTTGGAAGCCTGGTTGGAGCTAAAGTCCCTTCAGTCTGTCTGTCTGTCAAATGGTATTATCTTCAGGATGTTTCATAGATTCAATGAAAGAAATGGGGACAGATTGTCGCTTTATGGCAGGCTTCTGGTAACCAAGAGCCTAAAGATACAACTTAAAACTGGTTCTTTCTTAAGCTGCCTGTTCTGTATCAACACTGACTGAACCGTCAGAGCTACAAAATATATGGAATCATAACCATCATTGTAATAACAAAAAAATGCAATTGCAAATGTTTGCTTAAATACAATATTTGGTTTGCTATAATATTTTAAGTGCCATGCATTGTGCCAATTATACATTTGGCCTTGGACTCCACACCTGATTGAGATTTTAGTGACCAACATGCTGAAGCTCAAGGAGAGTGGTAGGAACAGGATGATGTGGAAAATCAATCGCCATTACAATATTCAACATTAAGATCACAGTTTATTGCTTTCCTAATATCATGCAGACCTTGTTCGTCACCTAAGTGTGGGAGTATTAAGCTAAGCAGCTTATGAAACAAATACAATCCTATGAAAATGCTCAAATATGGACTAAAAAGAAGTCAAAGAAGCTTTTTGAAAGACCTTCAAGAAGCCAGGACAGTTGATCAGACCCCCATTCAAAGGTTACAACACAGTCTGGCTCCTTTGAAGAAAAAAATAAAGAAATAAGGACTGACTTAAGACTTTTGCACAGAACTGTCTATGATGCTGGCGACAGGATTACTGTCATATCTTTGAGTTTGGGTTTCCTGCAACTCTCAGTAAGTCAAAGACTCTTGTAAATTTATTTCCAGCATAAATAAAATGGGAAAAGTTAATTTAGAAACTTAAAAGCTGACGTGTAACGGATGAGCTGGTAGTGAATAACATGAGGACGTATTTAATTCTAACTCCCCAAACAAACTATAAAAGGTCAGTGCCACGGTTTTCACGGTTTAATAAAACCAAAATCCCTTAGCCAGAACCACAATACTATACGAAGACTTAGGCTGGAAAAACTGAGCATTTTTTTAATTTTAAAGCCTAAAACTGAGATAAATAAATGATATTTTGTGACCTCCCAGAAATCCTGTAAGATAAAGTGTTTCCCGGGTTCACCTTCCAGAAAGATCAGCCCCATCATCATCACTGAACAGGGACCTTCTGTTTACCTTGTGCTTTCATGGAAACCTCCAAACACCAGCAGCTGCCTCTTGCTAAGGACCATTCGGTGGCCGCTGCGCCCCGATGGACCACCAGGAGCTCTGGAAAAGAACAAAAGGTTCATCATAGCACAGCAGGAACTAACTACTCAATTGCATTTCTTTGACATAAAAATGATTCATTAACAGCTTTAATGAAACAGCATTTTAACCACTTTCAGCTCCTTAAATGCACATAGTCGCTGCGCAAGTCAATTATTCCTGTTTATTACTGGTGCTTTTTTTATGGCTTCTCTCCTCTTCTGCACGTACTTAATGTTTTCCCATGTGTGTGTAGCCAGGTGCAGCACCCAGAGGTCCTTGTAGTGGTAGAACTGTTCCCCATTTGGAGAAGCAAACTCTCCCCCAAACACCCAGAGCTGGCCTCCACCCTGTGGGACCACCACCGCCTGACGGGAGGAACACAGGAGAGGAGAGGAGGGGGAAGAAAGACAGAATCCTGGTTGAATTAGATTTAGTGCATGAGGCGTCTGCTGTAATGACACTGACACCAAGTGAACTCTGTCCTGATCTGTGCTGCAGCAGCCTGCCCTCTTGTGGCTGAAAGGAGCAAAGTTTCTATGCAAATCCTTATATGACTGAATGATGAATTTGAAAATAGAAATATTTATTTTTCCATACTTATCAAGAGCTGGAGAAAACTTTCAAGCTCAAACAGATTTTTTCCAAACTTGTAGTAATCTCTGAGTAGTATAGACATAATGTTTAGCTTGTACATGAGTTCTGCTGGGAGAGGGGCTACCTGGTGGGAGCAGCGTGGAGGAGGAGGGTTGGGTATCTCAGATTTAACCCAGCTGTTCTTTCTGATGTTGTAGAAAAACAGATCATTGTAGAGATACGTCTGCCATAAAAAGAGACAGAAAAGCATTTTTTTTAGTTTCTTCATACTTAAAACTACTGAGGAATTTTCTCTGGATCACTTTCTACCTTTTTTCCGTTGAAGAATTCTCCTCCAAACAGGATGAGCTCATCTTTCTCAGGATGTGCAGACAAAGACGCATTCAACCTAAAACAAATCCAGGTGAACCAGAAGATCAGAGGCAGCCATGATTGATCAGATAAAAATAAATAAAACACTAAAACTAAATTCTTGAGACATTTGTGGCTTAATGATCTGTTGATTCTGGTTGATGCACCAGCAGTTAAAACTCTATTTAATCCTGTTTTAATCCTGTTTCCCACATTAAAACACACAGCTGATGGTACAGTGGTGTGATGATAAATTATGACTTCCAGAAGAAACACTGACATTATGGTTGCTAATGTTTCTAATTATCTAAAGAAGATTCATTAATTCCAATTAACAGCTTTGCATCATCTGTTGCAGATCTGTGTTTTCTGTTTTTGGTGATGTATTTTTGGTTTGTTTGCAGCCGATATTGTGATCTGTGGTGAGAGCAGGAAACAGGTGGATGAAAATCTAGAGAGATGGAGGTTTGCCTTGGAAAGCAAAGGAATGAAGGGGAGCTGGAGTAAGATGAAATACATGTGTTTGAATGAGAGGGACCCAAGTGGAGCTGTGAGGTTACAGGGTTACCTAAGAACAACAGTCCCAAACAACAAGGGTGGAAAAGAGGTGAAGAAATGTGCCCAAGCAGGTTGGAGTCGGTGGAGAAAAGTGTCAAGTGTGTTGTGTGAGAAAAGAG
The DNA here is from genome assembly GCF_021462225.1 of Girardinichthys multiradiatus. NCBI lineage: Eukaryota > Metazoa > Chordata > Actinopteri > Cyprinodontiformes > Goodeidae > Girardinichthys > Girardinichthys multiradiatus. Next base: position 47,385,669 of record NC_061795.1, on the reverse strand, counting down.
TATCAGCGAGAATGAAAGGTGTAGAAGACGGTGGTGAGACCAGCGATGTTGTTTGGTTTGGAGACAGTGGCACAGAAGAAGAGACAGGAGGCAGAGCTGGAGGTAGCAGAGATGAAGATGTTGAGGTTCCCTAAGTGAAGAGGAAGGATAGGATCAGGAATGAGAACATCAGAGGGACAGCTCCTGTTAGATATGATGGAGATAAAGTCAGAGAGGCCAGACTGAGATGGTTTGGACACATAAAGAGGAGGGATAGTGACTACATTGGCAGAAGGATGCTGAGGCTGGAACTGCCAGGCAGGAGGAGTAGAGGAAGCCCAAAGAGGAGATTTATGAATGGAGTCAAAGAGTACATAAAGCTTGTGGTTGTGAGAAATGATGCAGAAGATAGAGTTAGATGGAGACAGATGACTCACTGTGGCAACTCCTACAAGGAAAAAGTCAAAAGAAAAAGATCATTTAAAAAGGTCAGACTTTAAAGAAAAACAGATGTCTGTGTTGGCCAGTAAAGGTCTGATCAATGCATCTCTAAAACAACACATTCAAATAAAACATTTCTGACCAAAGGTTTTCTAACCTTCCTGGAAAGAATTCAGAGTTTCATGGCTTATTTGATCGTTACACGTCTCCTTTGGGTCGTTTGGTGTCTTGGTTTGTGGAATTATTTTGTTTATAACGTCCCTGTGTGCTTCTGCAGATTTATGCTTTAACCTACAATCCTGTTTGTTTTCATTTAGCATGATTAAAAGTCCTGCTATGAGGACCAGGTAGAGTTTAGAGTGAGTTTCACCTCGCTGATGGAGGAGGACAGCTGGTCTCTGTGACCTGGGTCTTTTTAGCGTCCAGATTCTGGAACTCAGCGATCAGAGCCTCCAGGTCCTCCTGGACGCACAATAAAGGGAAAGGAAAATATTTTCAAATCATTTTCTGTCCTGGTTTCCAGTAAAAACAGAATCGGTTTTGATAAAAAAAGTGATACCTCTTCTCTTTTGGACCTCTTTGAAACCTTTTTCTCCATTTTAGCGGCCGTCTTATCCGCTCCTTTCACCTTCTTCTCTTTCTTGCCTTTCTTCCCCATGTTTTCCGTTATTCGCAGTACTTTTAGACGGATTTACCTGAATTCTGTCCGAATCGAAAGCCCCGACTGAACCCAAATGCCGAAACGGTGCGTTTCCCCTTGCCAATTGTGATTGACTTCCGGCAACAAACTTGAGCATCCGGTGGGAGTCAACAGCGCCCTCTATCGCATCGGGTCGCACATAAGAATTAAGAGCAGTGGTTCTTCCAAGTTTTTAGTCCAAATGCCGCAACACAAGCGCATCAAAAATAAATTACGATATCATCAAGACGTTAATTCATTTCATCAACTCGATTTAAAAAGGGAAATGCATATTTTTATAGCACTTCATATTTTCAACAGAGGACTTGGAACCTGCCAAAAGCACAAATGCCTGGTTAAATGACTATGCTTTCACAGTGATTGATTGGTCAATGAAATGGCCTTACCTTAACCCCATAGAGAATCTACGGTGTGCTGTCAAGAAGAAGACGAGAGACACCAAAGCCAACCATCCAGGCCAGCTGAAGGCTAATATTAAAGCAATCTAGGGTTCCTGTACCACCTCAGCTGAGCAAAAGGCTCATGACCTCTATTGCATGTCTCTTACTGTCACAGTAATGAGGAGCAGAATTTCCTACAAATGTTCTTTTTAACTTTATTCAAATCCAGAAGTTTCTAAAATGTCCGACTTGGGTCAAACGTTTTGGGCATCCTTCTACGAGCTTCTCACCATAGTTTCCTGGAACTTTGGCCATTTTCTCCTGACAGAAGTGGTGTAACTTATCCAAGTTTGCTGGTCGCCTTACACACACAATTGTTGAGCTCTGCCCACAAATTTGAGATGAGGGCTTTGTGACGGCCACTCTAAAACAATAATTTTGTGGTCTTTAAGCCACTTTTAACTAATTTAGCTGGATGATTAGGGCAGAGCTGCATGGTGGCGCAGTTAGTAGCACTGTTGCCTTGCAGCAAGAAGGTCCTGGGTTCAACTTCCGGCTGGGGGTCTTTCTGCATGGAGTTTACATGTTCTCCCCGTGTATGCGTGGGTTCTCTGGCTTCCTCCCACGGTACCAAAGACATGCCTGTTAGGTTAATTGGTCTCTCTAAATTGGTTGTTTGTGTGTTGCCCTGATGGACTGGCGACCTGTCCAGGGTGTACCCCGCCTCTCGCCCAGAGATAGCTGGAGACAGGCACCAGCTTCCCTGCGATCCACTATAGAAGAAGCGGTATAGAAAATGACTGACTGATTAGGGTCATTGTCCATTTCGAAGACGCTTTTGTGGTATCAGGAAAATATTTAATATTGATTAAGATTAACCAATATTTTCCTGACACTTTTCTTTCTCTACTAGTAAATCTTTAAAATGAGCTTTAGCACATTAGCCACTAAAGGTATACATTGGATGTGTTCATGAAGTCCATCCAGTGCGCCACATATAATATCAGTATGCAGTGTGTGGTAGCCGACACTTGAAATATATTTTGAATTGCTGCCCTTTTCAATGTAATATTCATTTCAATGGCAAAATTGGACACACTGATATTGCAATGGCGAGTAGCAATTGTGCAGCTCTATTTGTTTCAAGCTGTAAAATTCTGGAAATTTCACTTCAGTAGTTCCTCATAATTTTTTCATGATGCCATCTATTATGTGAGGTGTACCAGTCCCTTCTGAAGCTAAATGCCACCACAACATGATGTTAGTTGGGATGGGGTCTCAAACTAGAATGCTTCCTTTTTTTCCCTCCTAACACAATGATGTTCATTAAGTCAAAACACTTCAATTTAAGATTCATCAGACCACAACACGTCTCAAAAACGTTATGTATTTGTCCTAGTAGTTGTCCCAGCTGTAGTCTAGCTTCTATTTTTGGTTTTGGAGTAACGGCTTCTTCTTCTTCTTCTTCTTCTTTATGATGGCTGGAAATTCCCATGCTGTTTAGATATGGGTATGCTTGTTTGGACAAATGAACGTTGCACCTTCAGGAATGTGGACATGGAACCTAAAAATAAACCAGATTTGTGGAGGTCCACAGCTCTCTTCCTCATACTTCCATGGTAGTATTTGGATTTTTCCATGAAGTCACACAAGGAAGCAGGTGAAGTGTTGCCTTAAAATACAGGCATGCCTTCATTTAAATAAGAAGTTTTAAATTAACCAATCAAACACTTACATGGCCATGACATCATCATCATAATATTTAATGAGAGTTAAGTCAGACAGTGAAAAAAAGTAAATACAGTGTATGTAAATATCTAGTTTCTTGCTTATAATGCCTCAAACGAGTTCTTGGTCTGCCCAGGGTCTTCTCTGAGAGATGTGGCTGTAAAACCCTCAAAGAAAGGCCTCCAGGAGGAACTCTGATTACATGCCTAAACCAGCTCAGCTGACTCCTTTTGATTTAAAGGAGGAGCAGCTCTATTCCAAGCTTCCTCCTGGATGATGGAGCTCCTCTCCTTAGCTCCAAAGGAGAGCCAGGCTATTATAAGGATGAAAGTCCTTTTAACTGCTTATATTCAGGATCTTGCTCTTTCAGCTATGATCTACGTCTTATTACAACAGATCAAGATTGGAACTTACCGAGGACAAAGCTTGGATACATCTCTCCATCTTCTGATCCATCCTGCCACCATGAACAGACACTAGAATACCTGAAGTCGTCTGCTTAAGGCAGAAACTCAACTCCAACCTGAAGGTTAGAAGGTGTTTTCCAAACATCTATTGGCATCAACCAAAGGATGAGGCATCTGCCAGGTTCTGTGTCAGGTCTTTCAGAAACTATTTGATAGTTGGAGTTCCGTATTTAGACACGACACTGTTATTTAATATGCACTCGTTTTCAGGACATGTTTTGGTTATCAAAAGTTCTTCTTTCGTAATAAATAGTAATAGTCGTAATAGTCTTCTTTAGTAATAAACATTTTACCAGGATTTTAGAGGAAATCTTTAAGATTATCTTAAAGTAGATTCTGGAAGCTGTGACAGGTTTTTCTAAGGAAATCCAGAACAAATCCACGTGAGCAGGCAAGGACCGATACAAAAACACATCGGTTAACACACGAGGTCATTTATCTTCTGTGAGTGTGGAATGTTACAGGGAGAAACTGACAGATACCCATAAGAAAAACATTGTCTTGTCACCCTGATACGGTATCTGACACAGCAAAAGAAAACCTTACTGATTACTTGTAGATTAGGAACATCAATCATGTTGTTTCACAGCGAGACAAAAACTTAAACCCAATATTTCAATTAGGTTTCAGAGCATTTTATTGAACTAATCTGAATAATTCTCCTAATTTAGCCTGGTTTATAGAGACAGTGGGCCAACAAATAGGATCAATCACAGTTCTGGGATGTTTTTTGGCTTGTGACAATAGTTTGAGGGTTTCATATGGGGTAATATGGGGTAAGAACATAAATATGGGGTAAGAACGCTGTCAAAAACAATGTGTATGTAAAGACGGAAATCGTTGTGTCAATAGTTGTGCATAAGTAAAATCCAAAAGAGGTATTGTATATTTTCTCTATAAGAATACAAAATAAAATGTTACAGCTTCAAGAAATTACAAACACAAAGTTCAAGTTTACACTTGTGGTTTATTCTTTATGAATACAATATGCTACAACAGTTTGTGAGTACGATTTCTTTTCTATGAGAATACGAATTTACATCAGCGACTTGGTGTCACGTGATCTCAGGCAGGTTAGTGGAGCACAGAGTTAGTCGATTCGCGTTGCGCATGCGCTGTCACACTCCTCACCGCCAGTAAATAAGGACCAAGAGCATATATTAACGACATTAAGACATATATAAACTTTTTAACATTACCTGGCTTTGTACCGTAGTTTCTTGGTCCGTCATCTTGGCGCTAGTGCTGCTGCTTCTTCTCTTCTTCTGCTGGCGGTTCGCAACAAATTCAGAGGTGCATACCGCCACCTACTGTACATCATTGTATAACTCCACCCACTATATTCTATGTTTTAGTTTTGTATTTCATAAAAATAAGAACAATGCTTTATTTATGATACTCTTGATTTCCTCCCTATCTCCCCACTGTTCCTAATATTCCTTTTAGACTGAATTATCTCCCATTCTGGCACTACGTTTAATGGCGGTGAGTGTGACAGCGCATGCGCAACGCGAATCGACTAACTGTGCTCCACTAACCAGCCTGAGATCACGTGACACCAAGTCCCTGATGTAAATTCGTATTCTCATAGAAAATAAATCGTACTCACAAACTGTTATAGCATATTGTATTCATAAAAAATAAACCACAACTGTAAACTTGAACTTTGTGTTTGTAATTTCTTGAAGCTGTAACATTTTATTTTGTATTCTTACAGAGAAAATATACAAAACCTCTTTTGGATTTTACTTATGCACAACTATTGACTAATATGCACACATTTCCGTCTTTACATACACATTGTTTTTGACAGCGTTCTTACCCCATAGTTTCACACAATGACCAGAAGAGCGCAGCATTGAGTTCTTTACCTGTCACGGATATTGCTATACAGGGTTTGGACTTAATTTGTTGCCTGACACTTACAGAGATAATGTTTCACACCAAAACAATATAAAAGTGATCAGTCATTGTTAAATAGATGTACCTGTTCTGGATGCATTAAAAGTCTTTCTTCACCATCAGCTCTAATTATTTCATATTAGTTCATATCTCTTCGTGGAGATTTAAAATAAAATAAGTTTTCACCTTTCTGGATGTGACAGTCAGCTCTTTCCATCCTTCTGTCAGCATGTTGCAATATTCAATTTCCTTCCCAGCATGCACACAAACAAGCCCTCATCAGCTGACTGCTAACACACACAGCACATGACGCTTCACACACTCCCGACTAATCAGCTCTGCCGTTTTCCTGCAGGGTCATTCACAACTGACCGAGTAAAGGTCAGACAAGGAGGAAAGTTATTTCCTTCAGCTGTACTCGCTACAGTGTTTTTGGGTCTCTGTAAGTTTGGATTTGCCTTTGCTTTGTAGGCTCAAATACAGCATTGTGCAAAAGTCTTAAAGCCACCAGCCAGGCTTGTGTGTACACTCTATCAAACTCGCTTTAGATAAAGTCACCTGCCGCAGCATATTTCACATTATCTTTTCTATTTGTTTTTGGTATTTTTTTGTGAAAATTTGTATTTAGTGGAGATAACATCTACCCCTCTAAAAACAAGCTCCCACACACGCATGCCTCTGGTGACATCATGTGAGGCCCAAGCAACTGAGGGGTTATTTTAAGGACATCTCCTGTCTTTTTTTTCTGTTTTTACTTTTTAATCCAAATTCCCGTTCAAGCTGGATTGTTTATTGATAGCTGCTGATCAGCTTGATTCTTGTACCTCTGGTGATCTCTTGGCTTTTGGCAGATTTTATACTCATTGTCAGTACTTATATCTAATCCAGTTTAGTGACCATTTAGTGATAAACAGACATCTTACTCAATAGTGAACCAGTGTTGTGTTGGGTTTTGTTGGTCTGTTTCACAGTTAAGGTTTTGAATCGTTCTTCTGTTTATTATTTTCCTGGTTATGCTTTAGTTTAATGTTTTTCTAGTTGTATTTTTATTAGTTTGTATCCTTGGATTTCTGTTCTGCTCAAGCCACGTTTTGTCCTGTCAATCAACTTTATTCGGTTCACCTGCACCTAGTTAATCTGTCTTCTTGTTTCACCTGGTCACACTCCATAAATACACACCTGTTCTGTCATTCGGCGCAGAAACATTTTCTGGATCATGCTCATGTCTTGTTTTCTCAATCACGCCATGCCTGTCTTGCTTGCCTCGTCTGCCTGTTTTGTTCTTGCCTCTTCTGTGGTGAGTTTTTTGTTAATTAAATCATTTTTCACTTACCGTCATACTGCCTGCTAGTCTGCATTCCGGGGTCCTTCTTTGCACAGAGCCTAACAAGAAGACAGGATTTTATTTCCAACAAGCTGATTTGCAATGGAGCTGTTAGTTGAAACCGTGGCACAGAGTGGCTGATTTATCTGCCAGGAAGCAGATCTTTGCTGGAATCTTAATGGATTCGATAGATGGATGTCATCAAACAGAACAAAATGTCTGCTTAAAGGCAAATTTTGGTATTTCAAAGAAAAAATTTTGATAATGCATTAAAATAAATAACATTTCATAATAAATTCAGGCAGTAGAAACATATTTTTCTCTGCGCTCTAATGAGGCTCGTTTGTCAGATTAGAACCTTTTTAAAAATAACCTTTATAAAGTTAAATGGACTAAATTTTATTTAGTGTTATTCCAGCCATACCAACCACTCTACGCTAGAGCTACATTCGCACAATTACGCTCACAAACATTCATACCCCCATATGCTGGCCAGTTGCCTGCTTGAGGTTAAGTGCCTTGCCCATGGGCACACCGACATGTGGCAGGAGGAAGCTGGAGCCAAACTCTTTTTAAAATCAAAATGGCTTCCTGAAAGAAAGCTACCTTTCTTCAAGATAATTCTTGAAAATCTAACATGTGTCATGGAAATGTTTGACTCTGGCTCCTGGGCTGGATCACAGGCTGGATCAAACATGCGTCCACACACACACACACACACACACACACACTGTCGTGACTCAGCACTGTTGCGTCAGTGCAGCCCTCAGCATCAGGCCTGTTAGTCTGAACATCTAATCGTGACTGATGCTGCAGGAAGGGATTAAAGGTCTCAGGTGATGAGATGAGCATCGATGCTGATACCCCAACAGGAGAGGAAATCACTGTCCCTGTGATGATCGTTTTTGTAAATGATGCACACATCTAACAGAGCAGGAACACAATAACACAATTTACACGCCGTGACCAGATTGAGAAGCTGGGATCAGTGATTGTTTGGTTTGGGATTGTAATTCTTTACCACTTTTAAATCAAAGAGATTTATCCTGAGTCCCTGGTTTCAACCACATTTCATTGTTTACTTGTTAGTTTTTAGTTCAGTTCATTTGCACAATAAAACCATAAAAATTATAATGAGAAACAAAATTTACCGATGGGACTAGAAACCTCTAAAGGCTAACATAAATGTCACCTTGAACATGCATACAAAGACACAACATAAAATGAGTTTATCAAAATAACAACATAAAGATTATAAAAAATTTGTATAAATTAAATGCTTGGAAAATTGTGCAGATCATTAAAATAACCAAAAGTGGGAAAAAACTAACTACATATGCTTAAACAGCTTCTAAAGCTTTCAGACGAGTTGATTCCGGTTCTGTTGAGATGTTAGAGGAAGATAATATCTAACCTGCAGTTGAAAACCTTCTTAGCATCTTCAGTTTGTATCATACACATTAGTTTTTCCCAGAGCTGGAAGCAAACAGTTTGGTTGGAAGGGGTCCGAGACAAGGATCTTTACCATCTTAAAACAGCTCCAGTGAAAAATAAGGAGGTTTTTCTAGTGGTGCGTACAGACCGACCGCAAATGAAGTGACAAGAGCGAGTGATTTACATGTTATCCCTATGTAGAGGTGCGTTCAGGAGCGAAGCAATGAGAAGAACGCGATGCGATTAGGGCAAATACAGCAAAGGAAGTGAAATGAAATCTGCGATGGATGCGAAGCGAATTTCACTGGAGTTGAAAAGTCAAAACTTTTCTCTCAATTTGCGTTGCGTCTATAGCCCTCTTTTCAGCATCTATGTTCATGTAGGAAATTGTATTTTATTCTTAAGTATTTAATTTTCAGATGTCAATAAGTCTGATTTCTAGGTCACTGATCAGCCGTTATTACATAATTATTCAATACGCTACCATGTTACATTCTACTGTCATATCAGCTCTTGTCGGGTGTATTTTGGTGATCCTTGTCGATATGTATAGGGACAAATATTTTTATTATACTCAGAAGATTTGGACCGTACAATTTGGCTGTTAATCTATTGAGCTGAGATTTATTCACTCACCGAAGACAGATGGACAGGTGATTGCATGGTCATTGGATTATCTTCTCTGCCTGATTAGGAACATGTATCGAGAAAGCGACATGCATTACACTTTCTGAAATAAAAGTTTTTTGTTAGACACATTTTAATAAATACGTTATTGACTACTTCTTGGAAGGGAAATCCTCTTTATTTGAGTCAAAGGAAGAAGGCCAAATCTGTCAGTCTTTTAAAGTTCTGTAATGGTCAAAAGTCAAAGGTCAAATGTCCCCAGTTACAGCTTTGATACATGTTCATGTAGAAAATAAACATTCTTTGCTGTGCCTCTGTGTTCCAGGTGAACTGTTCTTTTTGTTCTGTTTGTGTTTATTTGACTTGAACAGACTCTGTACAGATGAGCAAACAGATATTCAGACAATAGGTGCCTGGAGACCCCCCACACCCCACACACACACACACAGCTTTCCATAGGATCAAAAACCAACCCTGAAATCACAAATGGGTTTTGTGTCTTTGGATCTGTTGTTTTGTCTCATTTCTTGCCGGTTTGACAGGCCTGCTGTTGGACAGTCTGTGTTTATTGTTTTTCCTTCTTGCTTTTTGTGTATTTGTGCATTTTAGTCCTTTTGGGGTAATTTTGCATCTGTTTCCTGTTTAAATGTTCTTTTTCACTTTATAAATGGTGTGGTCCTTTTTCATAATTTCCTGTTCTTTCATCCAGACAGAATTTCAGAGGGTTGGGGGCCATAGGTAAAATTATGATAAATATTCCTACAAATTTCAAATAAACAGTTCCTGGAAGGGTTAAACTGCAGCTTTTCTCACTTCCTGTAGCAGCTAGCTGTAGCGTTCTAGACTACTCAAAATTCTGCAAAGCACTTTAAAACAGAATAAACTTCTCTTCTTGTCTCTTTTCATCACTGAATACATTCTTGCAGCAAAAATGCTGCTTTTTAAAGTTGCATTTCAGGAGTGCAGCCAAGATGGTGGAACCATCTTATATTCCTGCCTTGTCAATAGGGATTGCCTGCAAGATTATCTTTTCGTTATTTTAAGCTGGTTCAAAAACACATAAAATAGATTCAATACTTTAAATAAATTAATAAAATCTATGCTGTGAGATCATTATGTACGCTATGATGCCAAACGTATTGGGTCACACAATCAAATCAATGAATTCAGATGTTCCAATCACCCCATGATTTGGTGTGGAGAGCCTGCAACCTCAACCTCCTTGAACACCTTTGGGATGAATTAGAGCAGAGGCTGCTCTTCTTGTTATTTTTCTCTAACTATGAACGTAAACCTAAACCTTGTGGAAGATGTTTACAGAATAGTTAAAAATGGCTATTGCAGACAAATACTTTTGGCAATATAGTGCATTTTTTCGGGTCCCTGACATGTTTGGGCTACAAGAAACTGTTCATTTTAAACAAATGCTTCAGTCTAAATCTAGCAATTTATGTGCAAATCTATGTCTAAATATTAAATCTGTGCCTTCTAGAAAATTTTAGATGATGCTTCTCATAGTTTTCAAAAAAATGTGATACCACATTAAACAAAGTTAAGAGTGTTTTGTTCTGTGCTTCATTTTCCTCAGGCCCTGTAAAACTAAAAAACAACAGAGAAAACCTGAGTCTTTGATCCAACCTCTCCACCCAGGATCTGCATGCACAGACATTACACTGTGTGTGTGTGTGTGTGTGTGTGTGTGTTTTTAAAAGGAAGCAGAAATCAGAGCTCACCCCTGGTCACACTCCCCTTCAACAACAGATACAGACTGTTTGTTATGCTGAAGTTACTTTTTATCACACGGCCTTCATCAGCAGCTGCGAGGCTGAGTGTGGGAACAATGACACCAGAATAAGGTCCAGGAACAGGCCATGAATCCCAGTAGAAAACTATAAATTCAAATATGTTGCACTCCAAAAGTACATTTGTAGTTAGTAATAGATTTGACTTCTTTCAGAAAAAGAGTTTGTCATAATGTTTCGAACAGTTTTGACCCACATGCAGAAAGCAATTCAGGAGACTGAGTTTAACGGTAATGAGTTTATGTACAATGTAAGGAAATGTGCAGGGAACTGGAACCGGGATACCAACTGTAAAATAAACAGAACGGTAAACAAGGAGTAACTCAGGATCTGAATTCTTAAATAATAATTCTGTCTTACTGGATAAATGGGGAGATCTGCCAGAGGGGGTGGAGAAACCAAAGGGTTGTTTACCCGTGAGAGTGAGGATGGTGAATACTGGTGTGCCAGGATGGTTAGCTGGTCCAAGAGTTTCTGAAGTTGGTGCAGTGCATGGAGGAGGGTGGAAAGGGTCCCCCCCCCCCTCAACGACCGCCACCTGGCGGTCCTTAAGATGTAGAAGGACGAGAAGAAACAAAGTCTGAGATCAATGATGGATCACAGATAAACGACCGGGGCACCCAAGAATGATCCTCCAGACCATACCCCTCCCAGTCAACGAGATAATGCCATCCGCGACCTCGTCGACGGGAGTCGATGATCTGTCGGACCGTCCAGACAGGGTGCCCCGACAGGTCCAGGGTGGGTGGTGGGAGTTCGGCCGGGGGGCAAGAAGTGCTGGAAATGAAAGGTTTGACTTGAGAGACATGAAACACAGGATGGATACGTAGGCTGGAAGGCAGGCGCAGACGAAGAGCAGAGGGACTGATGACTGAGTCGATAGTGTAGGGACCAATGAAGCGAGGACACAATTTCTTGGACATAGCCTTTTAGCCAGGCCGGTACGCCGGAGCAGGCCGCCGCCTACGGTCAGCGTACTTCTTGTTTTGGTCCGCTGTACGAAGGAGAGCTCTGGTAGCATTTTCCCAGATCCATTTACAACGGCGTATGTGGTGCCGAACGGATGCTACGGCTATGTACTTTTCATCTGCGGGGAATAGGGGAGGTTGATAACCAATAGAAACCCCAAAGGGAGAGAGGCCAGTTGCAGATGAGATTTGAGAGTTGACTGCATATTCGACCCAGGGGAGATAGATACACCAATCAAGAGGTTCAGATGCGGGCATGCATCTGATGATGGACTCCATCTGTTGGTTCATGCATTCTGTCTGTCCATTAGATTGGGGGTGGTATCCAGACGTCAGGGAAGCCTTGGCTCCAAGGGCCAAACAAAACTGTTTCCAAACACGAGAGATAAATTGGGGGCCTTGATCTGACAAAATGTCCTGAGGTATACCATGAAGGCGAAAAACATGCTGAACCAACAGCTGGGCAGTTTGGAAAGCAGATGGAAGTTGTTTCAGTGGTACAAGGTGCCAGGACTTAGAAAAATGGTCAACAATTGTAAGGATGACCGTATTACCCTTAGAAATAGGTAAACCAGTTACAAAATCAAGTGCTATGTGAGACCAAGGGCGTTTGGGCGTACTGAGAGGCTGGAGTAACCCATAGGGAGGCTGATTGCCCGATTTTTGTCTGGCACAGACTGAACAGGCCTGCACATACTCTTTAACATCCTTGTGAAGGGATGGCCACCAAAACTGCCTGGAAATGAGTGAGATGGTTCTGCTAAACCCTGGATAAGAATTTAGCAGTATGAATCCAACGGATAAGCCTAAACCTAACAGACGTAGGAACATTCTTCCTGTTGGGAGGACCTGTACCTGGGTCCGGCTCGCTACATTGGGCATTGTTTATATGGTCCCCCACCTCCCAAACTAAAGCTCCAAATGTCCAATGGGATGGCACAATGGGTTCCGCTTCTTTCACGGTAGAGTCAGGTGAATGAAGCCGGGAAACAGCATCCGGCTTGTGGTTCTTGGAGCCAGGTCTGTAAGAAATAGCGAGATCAAAACGAGAGAAAAACAGTGACCAACGTGATTGGCATGGGTTCAGTCTTTTGGCTGATTGCAAGTAGGCCAGATTTCTGTGATCGGTCCACACTAAAATGGGGTGTTTTGCACCCTTCAGCCAATGTCTTCACTCTTCGAGAGCTAACTTAATGGCGAGCAGCTCTCTATCTCCCACGTCGTAATTCTGCTCAGTGTTTGTTAGCCAACGGGAAAAGAAGGCACATGGGTGGAGCTTTCCATCCGTGGGAGACTGCTGAGAAAGTAATGCACCAACACCTGTATGAGAGGCGTCAACCTCCAAAATAAACTGTCTGGAGGAATCAGGATGAACCAGTATGGGAGTCTGAGAAAACCTCTCTTTTAATGTCCGAAACGCCTTGTCAGCCTCTGGTGTCCAGGTGAACACAATGTTAGTGGAGGTTAAGGTGGTGAGTGGTGCGGCTATCAAACTGAAGTTCTTAATGAATCGCCAATATAAGTTCGCAAATCCAAGGAACCGCTGAAGCTGCTTGCGGGAGTCCGGAACAGGCCACTCCAGTACTGCCTTGATCTTCTCAGGGTCCGAGCGAACCTGTCCACCCTCCAGGATGTATCCCAAGAATGTGATAGATGTTTTATGGAACTCACATTTCTCGGCTTTTAGAAACAGTCTATTCTCCAACAGTCTTTGAAGAACTAGACGGACGTGACGGGTGTGCTCTTTAATGTCCTTGGAGTAGATCAAGATATCATCAAGGTAGACAAAAACAAAAACATTCAAAAAATCCCTAAGAACATCGTTGATTAGGGACTGAAATACTGCTGGTGCGTTACTTAGACCAAAAGGCATGACAAGGTATTCAAAATTGCCTAACGGGGTCTTCAAGGCGGTCTTCCACTCATCCCCCTGGTGGATCTTAACTAGATGGTAGGCGTTACGGAGATCTAACTTGGAAAAGATAGTGGAACCGTGAACAGGTTTAAAGGCAGAGGAAAGGAGAGGGAGAGGGTATTTGTTTTTTACTGTAATTTGGTTTAACCCCCTATAGTCGATACAAGGGCGGAGTGAACCATCTTTCTTTTCCACAAAGAAAAACCCAGCTCCGAGTGGAGATGAAGAGGGGCAAATTAACCCAGTCACCAGAGACTCATTAATATAGTCCTCCATAACCTTTCTTTCTGGTCCAGAGATGTGATAGAGCCTACTGGAAGGCAGGGGGGCACCGGGAAGCAAATCTATTGCACAGTCATAGGGTCTCTGCGGGGGCAATGACAAGGCCTTGGATTTACTAAAAACTAACCTGAGATCATGGTACTCTGGAGGGATGTCAGAGAGATCGGAAATCTCATTTTCTGCGGGACCTGACTCAGAGGGGAGTGATGCTACTGCTGACTGTAGAAAAGAAGAAAGACAGTTAGTGGACCAGGATTCTACTCGGCTTTCTGCCCAGTTGATGTGAGGGTTATGTTTTTTGAGAATTAGCGTCACCTAGGGTGGACTGCCTCCGAGCCAAGTTGCTAAGTTTCCTGAGGGGTCCGAGGACGGACCACCTCAGATCCTAATTCCTAAGTTTCATGAGGGGTCCAAGGATGGACCGCCTCTACTGCCTGTTCCACAGGGGTTCAAGGACGAACCGTCTCTATTTCCTGTTCCAGAGAGGTCAGAGGGTGAACAGCCTCTGATCCTGACTCCAGGCCTGACTGACTTTGTTCCAGGCTTGGCTGACTGTGTTACAGGCCTGACTGATGTTTTGCCTAAGGCTCCCGACTTACAAGCCGACTCCAAGGCTCAAGATCCACAACCTAACTTTTTAACTGACTTTAGACTCGACTTGGACCCAGACCTTCAATTGTCAGACTCTCAGCCGTCAGATTTCAGCCATCAGCCTCTTAGCCGTCAGACTCTCAGCCTGACTCCAAGCCTGACTCCAAGCCTCCGGGGTTCCACCGAGGGAGGGTCCTCTACGCTCCACGGCCGACATCCAGACCTCCTGCTCCGAGGGTCGTCTACTCTGCTCGGCCAACCTCCTGACCAAGGGTCCTCTACTCTGTTTAATACTCACTGGTCATTCGGGTTACTGCTTGTTCGCCGCCGGCCTCCTGACAGACAGCTCCTTCGACGCCGGCTTCCAGACCATCATCTTCTTTGTCGCCGGCTTTCTGATCACCTGCTCCTTCGTTGCGGCCTCCTGGATTTTCCAAGTTTGGATTTTAGCTCTGCCCTTTTAGGCTTGTTTTGGTCTCATTCATGCACTCCAGTTTTTTCCCCTTTGGGTGTTTTTGTTTTAGACTCCTGTTTAGTTTTGTATTAGTTTCACCTGTCCTTCAGCCTCCCTGCTAGCCATGTCACACCTGTCCCTAGTTCCATTGATTACTTGTCTATGGTT
Source organism: Girardinichthys multiradiatus (assembly GCF_021462225.1). NCBI lineage: Eukaryota > Metazoa > Chordata > Actinopteri > Cyprinodontiformes > Goodeidae > Girardinichthys > Girardinichthys multiradiatus. Next base: position 47,370,507 of record NC_061795.1, on the reverse strand, counting down.
CCACACTCATTTCCCTCTGTATATTAGTTGGTCTGTTTTCTTTGTTCCCCATTGGTTTGTTGCGTCAACTTCCCAATTGTTTCTCGTACTCTATCAGACCTGTACTCCTGTAAACTCTCTGTTACACCCTGCCTGCCTGCTTTCTGTTTAGCCGGAGTTTTCTTAATGAATCATTGTTCTACTCGCCCTGCCGTCTCCTTGCCTGCCTCTGCACTTTGGTCCACAAAAACTTCAGACAATGACAATGGGGATGTTTTACTGTCAGTTGTGCTGGTGCCATGCATGGAATAACAGCCAGAATGTTCAAACCTAGACGCAAAATCACCGATTTAACTGGGTTGTGATAAAGTTAAGTTTAACCCAGAAACACATCAACAAACTGAAAACATCCGTCCTCATCAATGCATTTCAGGGTTGCAATAATGTTGTTCCTTTGCTGGGCCGTCCCACTGACTCCCTGCAAGGTCCGGACCTCAGTGTCCTCAATGGTAGCTACATCCCTGATTATAGCAGGTGAAGCATAAAAACACTGATATTTTGCAGCATAATTATAAATTCAAATCAACACATTCCCCCCGACCAAAGACCTTGTTATATAAACTATTGACTCAAACAGGAATATTTTTTTTTCCTCTATTAAACCATGCTGTTGTTGCAGATCTGAAACATTTTGAAACTCTGAGGCAATGCTTTCTTTCTGCTGTTTACTTCAATCTGATCCTTAAGCTTTAGCACGAGACTGATAACCAGACGCTGGTTCAGCCTGAATAATTTATATGCTTAGGCTAAATATGGAGTTGGCGCCTTTGAATGCAATTTTCCACTTTTTTGTTTCATGAAGAAACACTTTTTGTTCGTTTATTGACTAGAAGGAATAAAAATCAAAGCTTAAAAACAAAGACAAGAAAAGAAGTAGAAGCAGCAACGTGACTGCGTTGAATGTCCTTTGTGTGATTTTTCTTCATCTGAAGGCAATTAACTGGGAGAACATTTGTACTTGTTTCAACTTCTTACAGTTCTAGTGTTAGGAGTTGACACTTTATTGATAAGAATGCCTGTTAATAATTTATTTACCAGTTCTTTTTACAGGGTGGAATAAATATGCAACATTCAGCAGTAACTATTTTAAAAACAAGATCTGTCTCAACCTGTTAGAACTTTTTGTGGATTTTCTCTAAACTACATGAAACAAAAAGGCTCAAATAAATACGTTCACCCCATTAATATTTGGTCCAACGTCTCTAACAAGTTAAACTTTAACCACAAACTTTATGTATCATTTAACAAGCTTCTGGCATCATTCCGGCTGGATCTTTGACCACTCAGATCTTTAGAGTTCATTTAAATTGGCTAGTTTCCCGGCATGGACTTGTTGAAAATCAATATTCAACAGGGTTGAGGTCAAGGGTCAAACCACAAACTGAAAAAAACTTGAATACTACATTCAAGTTTCAGCCATCTGACCCAAACTGTTCCCTCAGATAAAAAGGAATTGGTTGGGATGTTAAGGAAAAATGCCTGTTTAGCCAGTGGAAAGTGGAAAGTGCTGGAACACTGGAGTCACTGTCCAAAGGGAAACCAGTTTAACATGATGCTGACAAAGAAAGCAGCCCCAGTTACAGAACGAACACCTTCGAACTTGAGAAGAATTTGATGACCAGCTTTGAGCTGTTAGGCCACACTGACAAGAAGTTTGTGCGAAGGAGTAATATCTAAATAACACTGTCCCAGCTGTGAAGCATGGAAGTGAGGGCATCATGCTGTGGGGCTGTTCACCTGGCAGTTGTACTGGTGCATCTCACCACTTCACCTCCCATCAGAAGCGGGATGGTTGAAATATAAACTTGGATGTTCCAGCAGAACAATGACCCATAACACACATCCAAACTGGTTTGAACTGGATGAATTCAGTTTCTGGAATGACCCCTAAACTCAACCCTAGTAAAGATGTGCGCACTATGCCTAAAAGATAGTCTGTGCCAGACTGTTCCACCAAGAGCGGCCCAAAATCCAACCACAATGATGCCGGAAGCTTCTTGATGGCTGCAAAAGTATGTGGGGAAGGTTCAACTTGCCAAAAGACCTTTAAGCAAATATTAGTAGGATGTGTGCATATATTTGAGCCTGTATGTATCAATCCGATCCTGTGTGGATTAGAGAAAATCCACAATAAATTCAATGTCATTTTCCCAAATTACTGTATTAAAAAAATCCTTGTAGCTGTATGCTGCATAACGTTTTAACGAAATAACTGAAAGCCTAAAATTATTAGGACATTCATGCTCATGAGCAGTGGATGCAAACTGCTCAGAGCGTGGTGAGCTAAATCTATTCAGCTCCCAGTTCTCCTCTGCAAAGGTAGAAACTTTAGGCCAAACGTTTTGTGTCTGCAGCTGGAAAAAGGGAACAAGTGGGAAGCAGGAATTTTCATCCACTTGAAAATCTGCTCCGGATGCTGTTGAACTGAAGCATCAGCACTTTTTTACATGCAGGATTGTAACAAAAGCATGTGAAGGCTGAGTAAGGGAAAAAAACAAAGCAGACAACCTGAAGCCTTTAGTTCTTTTTCTACGTTACGCAGAAAGAATTTTAAAAAGATATTTTTCCCTCACTGAAGAGACCAAAGAAGAGAATAAGAAGCATTTTATTAAAGATACAAAACAGGAAGCAAACAGCTGTGTACAGTTTGCAGGCACCAGCAGACAGACGGCCACAGATATCTGGTAAATAGAAAGAGTGTGCAGAGAAGCAGATATTTTCTCATCTCTGCACACATTGAAATGGCCAGAGCGTAGAAGAAACGCATGTAAGAAAAGACATGAATGTAAGAAAAGACATGAATGTAAAGGACAGAAATAAATAAAAAATGTCACAGAAACAAACTTCTAGCTGGAACTTAATCAGTGTTTCTTTATAGACCAGCAGCATTCAGTAATTCTGTTCAGTGTGTGCCTGATTACTATTATTCTGTTAATAATGATCAGCATCAGGGTTAAAGGGCATTTCCTAATCATTATGATAATTTTATGTTTATATGAATAATTTAATGATCTCAGAATAGGTTGATTTTAGGCAAACCTCAGCTTTTCATTCTGGACAAATTAGTTAATTATTTTTTTTAAATGTTATTCCCAAGCAGATTGACTGTTTTTTGACCTGGATCAATAAACCTCCAGTGGATCTCTTAAAGGTTTTTATTCATTTGGTTGTTTTTTGTTCTTCCACAGACAACCATTTTCAAAGAAAAGTGTTTTTATGTCTTTTAGCGCTGACCTATGAAGCCTTCAGGTATAGAGGCTCTTAAACCTAAATAATGACCCAGAAACCAATTTTAAACTGGATCTTCAGGCACTTTTAACCAGCAGCCTATCACAAAGACACAATCTGATTCCATTTATTTAGCTAAATCTAAAAATAAAAAAAAATCTAAACATGAAACTGTATTTTTTCTAACAGAGTGATGCTAAAAGGGCTACATTACTCACAGTGCCTTGTGAAATGCTCAATGAACATTTTCACTGTTTGTCTTTTTGCAACAGCAAATCCCAATATGTTTTATTGGAATATTGTGTGATGGACCAACACAAACTACAGCATAACTGTGAAGTTGGAGAAAATGGTGCATTGTTTTCAAAATTTCTCGTACTTGTACTCAACACCTTCTGCTTCATCTGGCACCGGGAGCAGCAGACTCAATAGAGGCACCCAGACGTCCCTCTCCCCAGACACTTCCTCCAGCTCCTCCGGGGGAAGCCCAAGGTGTTCCCAGGCCAGCCGAGAGACATAGTCCCTCCAGCGTGTCCTGGGTCGTCCCCTGGACCTCCTCCCAGTGGGACGTGCCTGGAACACCTCCCGAGGAAGGTGTCCAGGAGGCATCCGGTATAGATGCCCGAGCCACCTCAACTGGCTCCTCTCGATGTGGAGGAGCAGCGGCTCTACTCCAAGCTCCTCCCGGATGGCCGAGCTCCTCACCCTATCTCTAAGGGAGTGCCCGGCCACCCTACGGAGGAAGCTAATTTCAGCCGCTTGTATCCGGGATCTCGTTCTTTTGGTCATGACCCAAAGTTCATGGCCATAGGTGAGGGTAGGAACGTAGACCGACCAGTAAATCGAGAGTTTCGCTTTTCGGCTCAGCTCTCTCTTCACCACAACGGAACGGCACGGCGGCCCCATTACTGCAGCAGCCACACCGGTCCTTTGCTATATGAATATTAAGATAACAATGTTTGCGATGTACTGTGCAGCCTCATCATTTATTCTAAAGAACGATGCTGTAGTTCAAAGAGAAACATAAAATCACAATAACTTATGATTGGCAAGGGGCAGACATAAGTAGCATATTTTGTACTACTTTCATTTAAGTGCAACTTTTAACACTTTTAAAGCAGATACTATGACAATGTCCATTATTTTAAATTAAGCCTTAAAAGCAATTAGATCCAAATAAAATGAAAAAGTGACATTTATAACTTTGACAATGAGACAAAATACAAAATGTTTTCTCTTTTTTTCCGTACTCATTTGGATCTTGAAAACAGCCAATTTTATAATTTTCCTCACTGCTTAGAAGCACTATTATTTAGGTGTTACCATCTAATCACCAAGCTGTAATAAAAAGAGCTGCCACATATTAATGATAATTCAAATGAAAAGAAAACAGAAAACTTGAAAAGCAAACAAAAGAACACAAGATTGGAAAAAACGGAATTTATTATAAAGCACTTTTCATAAAATGCCCTGTAAACAATTAAAGGGGATAATAACAATAAAAGGAATCTAAAAATAAATAAATGTTTCTACAGTCTAACTGAGGTTAGTCTGCCATCATTTCTTTGTGTTTTCCGATGGCTGGAGTGTTAGGAAGGTTTTCTACTACTAAGACTTAACGCCTCCTGTTTCATCTACGGTGACACGTTTGGTCAGGAGGCGCCCGTAGTTAATAATAATATTACAGCTATGAAAGTAACTGTCACCGTGTATGAAATAAAGAGAAAACCAAAAATAAAAACTAATAGCTGATTCTATGATCCGAAACAGGGCTCCTTCAACTAATCAGTTTGAAATTATAAAAATCCTCTTTGACGTTTCATCCACTTGCCACTCCTTTAAAGGCCTTTGCACACCTACGCTGTATTTGTTAAATGTAACTGAAATGCATATAACACTTATAGTAAAGTGATACTGGGTTCATTCAATCAGCTGGAAAACAGCAGAAAAACAGAGATAAAAAAGGAGACACAGACTTGCTTCACCTTTCTTCCAGATTTATGTCAATTTACGTGATCAAACCAACCCTTCATTCTTTGCTACTATCCTTTGTTATAAAGTGCATTGTGCTGAGAAACACAGTGAATCAGCTTGAATTTAGATTTGGATCTGAATATTCAAATATAAACTGAGAGCAAAAAGTCAGGAAGTGTTTGTTTGGTGCATTATTTCTTAGTTTCAATGATGCTTTGTGGCAATAAATCTCACACGGTCAGAAAGCCTGTTCATTCTTCCTTAAATGGTACACATTTGTAAGGAAAACACATCTGAAACAAATCTGGCCTCAGTGGTGCTCAGGAGAGCTGTACAGAACCACAACAGCCTGGCACCTCTTCCTCATGCTGGTCACTAGCTTGGTCACACATTACTGTGGGACAACATCGCATTCCTCCAGAGGCATTTATAGAAAGACAGCCAATCCAGAGTCAACAGTAGACTTAGCTGTTTGGCAGAGAGGATTTGGCAAGTTTTAGGCAATGCTGCTGCTCAACCCAGAAATGCATTTTCCGTACAAATGTGGCACCAATTAACGGGAAATAAATAGGTTTACCAACAGCATAAGATTTATTGCCTAGCATAAGTAAATCAAGTAAGAACAAATCAGCCACGCAAAGAGTTTTTGTGCTCAGTTTAAACAGAATGTAAAATTAAGAAATAAACCCGAGATAATATACAGATGTGATGTGCAAAGGCCTTCATTTTACATAAAAAAACAACAAAAACAGAACAAAACTCATAGAAACTCACCCCCCCACGTCACACACATAAGATCTGGCTCTGGCTCTTTGCTCCAGCCTAACACTGTGTTGAAGTTTTACGGTCTGAAACGCTGCCTCTCAGTGGTGTGGAGGTGTAACTGAGAGCCAGGCTCAGTAAGTTAAATGTATTGATCACCGCAGTGAAAATGTAACCAGACCCAAAAAAAGCGACCCCAATCTGACCTCAGTGTTCCGTTGGGAGAGAAACCCAAGGAGACTGCAGGTTTGCTCAGAGAAACGTGCGTTTGAACAGAAAACATGATTGCTTCATATGAAAAAAATAACCCACGAAACGATTAACAAGCTGGCTCATTAAATTGACCTGCATGAAAGCTCACATGTAATACAACACAGAAGACCAAACAGCCTCTGTTAGGCCTAAAATCCACCACAGTGAGTCAGTGAGAGGTTGTTAGCATCATGGCGACTGACAGACATTCAACACCAAATATGAAACAAGGATCTGAAATAGTTGATGGACCAAGTCCTCACAAACATCCGAGTCCTGCATCGCTTCAGCTTCCGAAGACTAAAATCTGAAAACATTTAAATAACTAAACTACTAAAAAACATACAAAATTAATGAAACTTGAATCAATGCACAGCAGAGCAAAAACAGTAGCGACTAAAAACACGTAAAAACAACGTCCAGATCAGCTCAGTCATGTACAAACGAGAGAACGTTGAAGATTTTGTCCTGATCAGCAGTCTGAACAACATGTGTGTGTGAATGTGTGTGTTAATGTGAGACAGAATGGGGTAAGAGACGTCAGCAGAGGTCAAACTTCATCTATTCTGATGTCAGAGCCCAAAGGTCACTGTTGGCGCTTTCTGTAGAAGTGAAGAAGGCCGATGGGCGTTTAGGACTCCTGAGGCACGACCTCCATCACCTTCTGACACCAGATGGTGGTCATGACTGCAAACACACAACAAACAGAGAGTTTGTGTTAAAGTATTGTCATTTTCTGCTGTAGCGATTTATGATCATTATAATTAAATTCAGAAGTAATACATTCTGACTAAAAATCATTCCTGACAAATAGAAATCAGAGATACACTCTGGTGGTGTGATTATTGGGCTGACAGCACTTGATAATTACAATTAGTAAATTATCATTAATAATTGATAATTATGAACCAAAACCACGGCAGATGTCACTATGTTATCAACCGTTTTATCAAATGGTGTGGAACACCAACGTTATTTTGACAGATAATCACTCTTACACAAAATAAACACAAACAATGTCTCTTTATCTATGTGGTAATGTATTAAACCAATAGTCTCTTTTAAATCAACTATTCTGGTCCAACAACGTTCACATAATCAAGCATGCACGATTCTACGAAGGCGTAAATTAACAATCAGAAATAAAGATGCGTACCGAGTATAGATGAAGATCAAACCAGCAGTTTATGGGCTGAGTGGGAATAAGGCAACAATTTGGATTGACTTGGAAAAGTGAAACAGAATTAATAACGGTGAAGCTTTGTTTTTGGTCCGTTGATGAGTCTTGATAGCGGCTGTCAGCTGTTAGAACGGTAGACCCAAACGAGCTCAGACGCGGTAAAGCACCTAGCAGTTGGCCCCTTAGCCACTAACAGCTGATAGCGGGCTTGTCTCGAAACAAAGAGTCATAAAACTCTGAAACCAGTAGAAAAACACAAAGGACATAAACTGTGGAACAATGGAGATGAACACCAGGCTCATTTCGCAGCCTCAGTCTGCTTTAAAGCCCAATTTAACTCCAACAGCCAACGCTGAGTTGGTTAAAACCCGGTGAACACACAAAAATTCTAACTTTGCTACGCAGCCGTGCTTCAGAGTCCAACTGTATTCAAACAGCAATCAGACAGTTCAGCATAAACTTCAAATGCCCTTGCATGGACACCAATGAGACATCGGATTGAATGTGGTGATCCTAGATCACTCTACTTTCCTACCTCAACCTGCCAAGACCTTATCAAGCAACGTATCCTATTAACAACGAAAAGAGCAAAATTACTTTGATGTCGGCTTCTTTCTCTTCAGCGAAGCTTGAAGATGGGTTGCAGGTCTGAAGAAAAAAGAGGGGAGGTGGAGTATTCACGCATCTGTGAGACTCTACATGGTCAATTTCTCCTCCGTGGTCCAAACAGGGAAAAATAGGATGAACCGTGGCCGTCGACTGGAATAAACAAGGAGGAAACTCGTCTCCTTGGAAATAAAACCTCTGTGGGTTTTCACCTGCGCCTGGATAGCGTCTGATGGTCTTCGATCGGGATATGAATCGTCTGGTCTTATGTCAGACAGATTTCCAGCTTTGACGAGCTCTTCCAGTGATGGCCACAAGGAAGACAAGTAAACCTGCCCACGTTCTTCTATTTCTCCAGAGATCGCCTCTGAGCGCAGCATCGGCAAGATACGACGGCTGGAAATGGCAGTTAGCATTAGCTTGAGCTAGTTATTTATCACTTCTGCTGGTGACGTCAGAGCTGCAATGCATGCTGGGAGGCATAGTAGCAGCTCGTTTCCTGTCAATATGGATGATGGCCCAACACTGCTCATATCAAATCAAAAATCTACAGGAAAGTCATAAACCTCATCGCAACAACAGCGACTAAATCCCAGCTTCTTCATTAGATCAGTTACTGGTGTTTTGGCTGCAGCAATATTTATTTAACTTTAATATTTAATATAACTTGAGGCCATGGTACTCGACGGGAAAAGGGTGGCTTGTCCTCGTCAGGTTGAAGGGGAGTTCCTGCCTCAAGTGGAGGAGTTTAAGTATCTCGGGGTCTTGTTCACGAGTGATGGAAGAATGGAGCGGGAGATTGACAGACGGATCAATGCGGCTTAGAGATAGGGTGAGGAGCTCGGCCATCCGGGAGGAGCTCAGAGTAGAACCGCTGTTCCTCCACATCTAGAGGAGCTAGTTGAGGTGGCTCGGGCATCTATACCGGATGCCTCCTGGACGCCTTCCTCGGGAGGTGTTCCAGGCACGTCCCACCGGGAGGAGGCCCAGGTTGACGGCCCAGGACACGCTGGAGGGACTATGTCTCTTGGCTGGCCTGGGAACGCCTCGGGCTCCCCCTGGAGGAGCTGGAAGAGGTGTCTGGGGAGAGAGATGTCTGGCTGTCTCTGCTGAGTCTGCTGCCCCCGCGACCCGGTCCCGGATAAATGGAAGACGACGAGTACGAGTAACTTGATGCTGCAGCTGAAACCACCCAACATGAGTTCTCCAGCTTCTTCCCACAGACCCAAAATACGACGGTGTGTGTGTTTGTGTGTGTGTGTCTCCGTGTTGCCCTGTGATGGAGTGGCAACCTGTCCAGGATATAACCCTGCAACCTATAAGGATGAGAAGGTATAGACGATGGATGGATGGATGGATGGATGAATGGTTGAAAATGAGATTTTACTTTCTTTCTTTTTTTTTGTTTTAAAGGTAACTTTTTATTAATTTTGGAAAAAAAAAAACACAATCCCATGGTTGTTCGGCAGTCCACTATTATTATTCAAATAAAATTTAGGCAAAATGCTGTTTTAATAGGAAATTACTTAGAAATAAAAAATTGAAATGAATGCGTTTCAAATGTTGTTTTAGTCAGTAACTGCTATATAAAGAAATAAATATGATTATTTCTTTTAAAAAAAAGAAAATTAACTATCTGTGATCTAGCATACTGTAAATAAAACTATAGGGGAAAAATTATTTATTAAATAAACTAAATAAACCAGTAAAAGACATTTTCATTACTTCACATAATTATTAAAAATGATCAAATTCATCATGTCCAAATTTGGCATTTCAAATTTACTTAATGTAACTATATATTCCGTACTCGTTGTCTTTCGCTTTATCTGGGACCGGGTCGTAGGGGCAGCAGACACAGCGGAGACACCCAGACGTCCCTCTACCCAGACACCTCCTGCAGCGTCCCCTGGGCCTCCTCCCAAGGAAGGCGTCTAGGAGGCATCCGGTATAGATGCCCGAGCCACCTCAACTGGCTCCTCTCGATGTGGAGGAGCAGCGGCTCTACTCCGAGCCCCTCCCAGATGGCCGAGCTCCTCACCCTATCTCTAAGGGAGTGCCCGGCCACCCTACGGATGAAGCTCATTTCAGCCGCTTGTATCCGGGATCTCGTTCTTTCGGTCATGACCCAAAGTTCATGGCCATAGGTGAGGGTAGGAACGTAGACCGACCAGTAAATCAAGAGCTTTGCTTTTCGGCTCAGCTCTCTCTTCACCACAAAGGACCGGCACAGCGCCCCATTACTGCGGCTGCCGCACCGATCCGTCTGTCGATCTCCTGCTCCATTCTTCCCTCACTCGTGAACAAGACCCCGAGATACTTAAACTCCTCCACTTGAGGCAGGAACTCCCCTCCAATCTGAAGAGGACAAGCCACCCTTTTCCGGTCGAGAACCATGGCCTCGGACTTGGAAGAGCTGATCTTCATCCCAGCCCCTTCACACTCGGCTGTGAACCGCCACAGCGCATGTTGTAGGTCTTGGCTAGAGGGGAACGGCAGGACCACGTCATCTGCAAAAAGAAGAGACGAAATCCACTGGTCCCCAAACCAGACCCCCTCCGGCCCTTGGCTGCGCCTAGAAACCCTGTCCATAAAAGTTATGAACAGGACCGGTGACAAAGGGCAGCCCTGCCGGAGTCCAACATGCACCGGGACCAGGTCCGACTTAGTGCCGGCAATGCGGACCAAACTCCGGCTCCGCTCGTACAGGGACCGGATGGCCCCTAATAAAGGCCCCCGATTCCATACTCCTGGAGCACCCCCCACAGGGCATCACGAGGGACACGGTCGAATGCCTTCTCCAGGTCCACAAAACACATGTAGACCGGTTGGGCAAACTCCCATGAACCCTCGAGTACCCTGTAGAGGGTATAGAGCTGGTCCAGTGTTCCACGGCCGGGACGAAAACCACACTGCTCCTCCTGAAGCCGAGGTTCGACTATCGGTCGGACTCTCCTCTCCAATACCCTGGCGTAGGCCTTACCAGGGAGGCTGAGGAGTGTGATCCCCCTGTAGTTGGAACACACCCTCCGGTCACCCTTCTTATGAAGGGGGACCACCACCCCAGTCTGCTAGTCCAGAGGCACTGTCCCCGACCGCCACGCAATGTTGAAGAGGCGTGTCAACGATGACAGCCCCACAACATCCAAAGACTTGAGGTACTCAGGGCGGATCTCATCCAACCCCGAAGCCCTGCCACCGCGGAGCTTTTTGATCACCTCGGTGACTTCAGCCTGGGTGATGAAAGAGTCCAACCCCGAGTCGCCAGCCTTTGTTTCCACCAAGGAATGCGTGATGGCAGGATTGAGGAGATCCTTGAAGTACTCCTTCCACCGCCTGATAATGTCCTCAGTCGAGGTCAGCAGCTCCCCACCCCCACTGTAAACAGTGTTGGCGAAGCACTGCTTCCCCCTCCTGATGCACCGGACGGTTTGCCAGAATCGCTTCGAGGCCAACCGATAGTCCTTCTCCATGGCCTCACTGAACTCCTCCCAGGCCCGAGTTTTTGCCTCTGCCACAGCCCGGGCCGCAGCACGCTTGGCCTCACGGTACCCGTCAGCCGCCTCAGGAGTCCCACAAGCCAACCACAGCCAATAAGACTCCTTCTTCAGCTTGACAGCATCCCTTACTGCCGGTGTCCACCACCGAGTTCGGGAATTGCCACCGTGACAGGCACCGCAGACCTTACGGCCGCAGCTACGGGCAGCAGCATCGACAATAGATGCGGAGAACATGGTCCACTCGGACTCTATGTCTCCAACATCCCTCGGAATCTGGTCAAAGCTCTCCTGGAGGTGAGAGTTGAATACATCCCTGGCCAAGGGTTCCGCCAGACGTTCCCAGCAGACCCTCACTATGCGCTTGGGCCTGCCAAGTCTGTCTGGCTTTCTCCTCCCCAACGGATCCAACTCACCACCAGGTGGTGATCAGTGGACAGCTCAGCCCCTCTCTTTACCAGAGTGTGTCCTGGTGCCAAGTGCACTGATGGACACCCTTATGCTTTAAAATGTTACTATATATTCCTATAAATATTAATATTTACAACATTTTTTGGACTTATTTTATTAGGGCTTTATGTGACTTATTCAAAAATTTAAGTTTGTCGGATTTTTAAGTGATTCAAGAACAATTTATATGAAATACATTTTTTCATACTCCAAATTTCTCCTTTCAGCTGCATTGTTATTATTATTCCTGTGACCGAGTGGAGGCAGGAAATCACTTTTATTTTTGTCAGTCAGTCATTTTCTACCGCTTATTCCATAGTGGGTCGTGGGGGAGCTGGTGCCTATCTCCAGCAGTCTATGGGCGAGAGGCAGGGTTCACCCTGGACAGGTCGCCAGTCCATCGCAGGGCAACACACAAACAACCACGCACACACTCATTCATACACCTAAGGGCAATTTAGAGACCAATTAACCTAACAGGCATGTCTTTGGACTATGGGAGGAAGCCGGAGTACCCGGTGAGAACCCATGCATGCACGGGGAGAACATGCAAACTCCATGCAGAAAGACCCCAGGCCGGGAATCGAACCCAGGACCTTCTTGCTGCAAGGCAACAGTGCTACCAACTGCCACATCGTGCAGTCCACTTTTATTTTTGACCCAACAAAAAGACTAAAATCATTTGAACCATTTCAGTTCAGAGCAAATATTCTTCCATAAAGCATGTGCAAAACGGCTTTAGGACGTAGAATATGTATATAACAATAAATGTATTGTTGGTGGGAGAATAAAAAAAAAACAAAATGTGAAAAATAATTTCTGTGACATTAAATCACTCACAGATGCCATGCGTCATCCACTTGGGTTTGTTCTGCCACCAAACGCCGATGAAGTAGACGGGCAGCCCGGTGGCGATGATGCCGAAGCCAATGGCGCATTCTACTGGGGTCTTCCAGAAAGACACGATGATGAGGAAGAGGCAGGCGAGCACGAAGGTCACCGGCAGCAGGATGTTGACCTGCAGGAGCAGACAGAAGAGGTTCAACAGATACTCTGAATAGTTCAATGAAAACAGTTCTGGGAATCAATTCGTTGAGGTTAAAATAGTTTTTTAGGTTCTGTTTTTACATACTGTGTTACCTTGGGATTATAAGTGATTCAGCTAATAAATTAGGAACATGTCTGTCTCTGCAACAAGCTGCTGGGCATAAAGCTCCTTAAGATCTTTGTCAAGCTGTCTGCTAGTACTGATTGTTAATGCCTGAATGGTTTACAGGACAGGGATCAGTTGCTTAACAAACAAAAAACATTCCTCCGAAAATCAGACTTCCTGCACACTCTTCATATCCCAATTCAACACTTGTTACAGAGTCAAATCAGCAGAGTTCCCAGACCGAAGCATGAATGCAAAGGTTCAATATGAATTATTATGTTCTTAAAAAATGGAATAAATCATAAAAAACTGTGCGTCGGGACTGTGGTTTCCAGAAGAACCGACCAGCAGGAGATCTGCAACAACCCGCTTGGAAGGAATCCATTAAAATGCTCCAGAGGGAGTCAGGTACAGGAAGTTCTTGCTGTTGGAGCTGAAGACGGATTCCGGTGGTTTTAGAACAGGACACCCTGATAGTAATAAACGTCCATGAAGACTGAACGTCCACTCGTTAATCAGCTCATCACCAGTAGGATTATTCTCCAGCAGTCCAACTGGAAATCAGTTGAGCAGCAGGAATGTGACAGTGAAAGAAACAAGAACGACATTGGGAGCGAGAGGATGCACTCAGTCCATCCATCTGCCTCTTTTTATTTCTCTGACACCAAACATCTTGCCACCGACCAGTAAGTGCAGACACCCGGTGTTCACATGCAGGCTGGGAGCAACAATAGACCTCAGGGTTAGAAGGAGAGACAGCAAGCTTTTCTCAAAGTATTAACAGAAACTCTACAACATCCATTTACAGGAGGGAGGCTCCCATCCTGCAGACACTAACAGCTACCCTGCAGAAATAGACCCCCCCCAGCCGAGCTTCCAGCTCTGATTCAGCTCAGGGACTCTGAATGGATCTTTGTTTTTCGGATGAAGAAGAAGAAACATTTTGAGCTGCCACAATTAACACAGGTAGGAGTCAGTGGGAATTCGGAGCCAAAGACAGTTTATGACTGTTGACAGCCTGCAGCTGAGGTCCATCTACGATCGCTCTGCCCCCTGCAGCTTATACCAGATGATCCGAACAAAATCTAAATCAGACCAACCAGCGCAAGGACCTGAAACATACGACAAGTCTTATCCAACATGCACATCCGGGTCATTCTGCGTAACTCACTTTAATCGGCCGCTCCAGCTCGGGCTTCTTATAACGGAGCCACATCATTCCAACGATCGCCATGGCAATGCAGAGCCAGTTGAAGAAGCTGAAGAAGTTGATGACGGAGAAGATGTCGTTGGAGAAGGCATAGAGCAGCGTCATCAAACACTGGAGAGAGAAGAATGGGTCGTAGGATTTATTCAGCACTTTCAGGAAAAATAAAAAACACATTCAGCTACAAGATGCCATCGTTACGAGCAGAAAGTTATACTTGAAATTACACAGGTAGCATATGCATGACTTTATTAATCTGTTGAACTGTGATCAAGTCCTTTAGAAATCTGACTGAAGGAGCAGCAGCCGGTGACGTACGGACTGGAAAGAAGCTTTGAAGAAAAGCGCTAGTTTAACATGACAGATGTGTTCAGTTCCTGCCTCATCAATGCAATGTAGTTTGAGTTTGACACTGGTAAAAACGAAAAGTACACACTGTGAATATAAGTGAGGGCAGCGGCGTCAGCAGCGTGGGATGGATCATGGACAGCAGGCTGGGCAGGTGACCCTCCCGGGACCCCACAAAGAATAACCTGATAGGGAGAGTAGACAAGTGAACCAAATCGGTAATGGCATTATTCAGAAGGTACATTCATAAAATCATGTGTTACCTGGATGAGGTGAAAAGAGAGCCATTAACTGATCCGAAGCACGACAGACCCACAAACACGGGGATGATCCACGCCATGGGGCCCAGGTGGTGGTTACCAAAGTCCTGCAGGACACACAAACACAAGCAAAGATGTACAAACCGCTTACAAGCATAAAATAAATCTGTTTGCATAGAGTGAGAAGGTGGTAGAGGTGGTGGACAGACACGTCTTTAACTTAAACCCAGACTGAGGGGCTACGGTTAATTTGCCAACTGTGAAATTCCTCTGAATGAAGCTGGGTTACAGCTCGTTTAAACACAGTTATCTTCTAAACGCATAAAATGCAACGTGCATTTTGAATCAACACAATTTGGAAGATGCTGCTTCACCATCAGATGTTCTTAGAAAACTTCTTGTTCTGGAGCCGGAGCCTAAAATATGGCAAAGAAAGAAAAGGGAACAACTATTTCTGTCAACAAATATTGCTGGTGGTGCAATGCATTGTGGGATACATTGCTGCACATATCCTTGCCCCTTTAATATTTCCAGGGTGCTCAGCGGCCTTAGTCCTCGACGGAGGCGCTTCATCCTATTTCCTGTCAACTTACTTTCGAAAAATTAGAAAGATAAAGGCCTCTAGTGCCTAAACAAATACCTTTAGAAAGGTGCAGAGGGCTTTCAAAATCCCGGATAATGGCTGAAATTCCCTGCAATGAAAAAGGGGCTAAGGTACCTGACCTGTGACCCTCAGGCAAAACACGGGGCTGTGTTATGATACATCATCAGATGTTGTGCAGTGGACAGAGTTGGCTCAGACTGTGCAACCTTTCAATGCAAACATTGAGCAAAGAAAATCCAGGGCAGTTATGGTTTTAAGTGTTTTCATTTCTGCAGTTCAATTCAATTCAATTCAGTTTTATTTATATAGCGCCAATTCACAACACATGTCGTCTCAAGGTTCTTCACAAAGTCAGGTTCATACATTCCAATTAATCCTAATCATTGAACAGTGCAGTCGGAGTTAGTTATTTATTCAAATTGGATAAAAAGTTTTTCTATCTAAGGAAACCCAGCAGATTGCATCCAGTCAGTGACTTGCAGCATTCACTCCTCCTGGATGAGCATGTAGAGACAGTGGACAGTCACTGGTGTTGACTTAGCAGCAATCCCTCATACTGAGCATGCATGTAGCGACAGTGGAGAGGAAAAACTCCCTTTTAACAGGAAGAAACCTCCAGCAGAACCAGAACCAGGCTCAGTGTGAGCGGCCATCTGCCACGACCGACTGGGAGTTAGAGAGAACAGAGCAGAGACACAAAAAGAACAAAGAAGCACTGATCCAGGAGTACTTTCTATGGGAAGGAAAAGTAAATGTTAATGGATGTAGCTCCTTTAGTCGTTTCACCTAGAAAGAAAGAACAGATAAACTCTGAGCCAGTTTTCAAGGTTAGAGTCTGAAAGAGAGCACATAGAGTTAGTTAAAGTAGAAGCTCAGTCAATCGCCATGTCTAGGAGAGAGAAAGGGTTAAACACTAAAAGACAGGGCTATGTGGATCATCAGTAGAGGGTGAGCATTAAGTTGTTGCCAGCAGAAGCTTGGACGATGCCCCTCTCCAGAAAGGTGTCACAGGTAGACACAGTCAGGCCAGGTGTAGCTTCTAGGAAGAGAAAAAAGAGAACAAGGTTAAAAGCTGAAATAACAGCAAACAATGCAAAATTGGAGAGTAGTGTGAGAATGTATGCAGTTAAAAATGTGAGAAAAAACTAAAACAAATGAAAACTTCTTTGTGGAAGCAACCCATGCATCCAGAACAGGTGTTACCCAACACCAGCAGCTGGAGCACCTGGTGCAGAAAACAGTCAAGACCGATTCATAAAACCATACCATGTATAATATCAGTAATATAATAATGATAATATTAACTTTTTTTGGTAGTAAATGTTAAAATCTGCAATAAAAACCTAAAAGGTTGCAGGCCTCGTATGAACTCACCACAGCAACAGCCTCTGAGCTCAGCATCTGTTCAGGGGAGAGCGTGGTGAAATAGGCCAGGTTGGTGAGAACATACACAGTTGTGACGATGGGCAGAGAGATGATGATGGCTCGAGGAAGGTTTCTGAATGACATACAAACACCAAACAGTCTGGGTTACAACAGCTCAAACTGCAGCAAGCGTCTCATATTGTACATGATCTTAAAAATTGACAACCTACTTGTAAGGCTCAATCATTTCCTCTGTAACAAAGTTCAAGTAGTTCCTGCAAACAAAGGAGACACCAGTTAGATAAACTAGAATGTTTTAGGCAACATTTTGAAAAGGCGTCAAGGCAGATTTCTTTTAATCGCCTTGTTTAGACTGAGGAATTTACTCAATGATGGGTTTAAAGAGGAGAGAAGAAGCTGCTCAGTAACTCCGAAAACGCTTCATCAGACAGGCAAAAATGAATGCTGACAAGAATTTTTTACTTGAAATAGTCACTGTCTGAAAACTTTAACATGTATTGATTATGAATCACATAGAAAATGGATGGATGGATGGACTGATAAAATGCATACTGTTTGGAGCAGCTAGGTTTCAGTAATTCTGATATTTATCATGCTGGCAATTTTTTACAGTTTTCTACAAACACTGTTTGGTTTATTTCCAACCAAGATGCATGGTACTGATTGAGTCAACATGAAGGGAATAAACCCTTACTGAGTGTCACACTACTGTAGATACAGTACAGACCAAAGGTTTGGACACACCTTCTCATTTTCATGACTATGAATATTGTAGCTTCACACTGAAGGCATCAAAACTATGAATGAACACATGTGGAATTATATACTGAACAACTCCTTCAAGACTGTTGGAAAACCATTTCAGGTGACCTCCTCTTGAAGCTCATCAACAGAATACCAAGAGTGTGCGGAGCAGTAATCAAAGCAGAAGGTGGCTACTTTGAAGAACCTAGAATATAAGACATATTTTCAGTTGTTTCACACTTTTTTGTTCAGTATATAATTCCACATGTGTTCATTCATAGTTTTGATGCCTTCAGTGTGAAGCTACAATATTCATAGTCATGAAAATAAAGAAAGCTCTTTGAATGAGAAGGTGTGTCCAAACTTTTGGTCTGTACTGTATTTAAAGGAACCTTCTCTGAGTTCAGCAATAAAACACAACATGAACTGATTTCCAAAGTATGACCTGACATGTTTCTTGTCTAAAGAGCAACAAACATTTTGCAACATGCCTGAAATCTGATTTAGCAGTTCAATGAATTTTAGGACTCACCAGCCACCATAGGCAAACAGGCCGCTGTAGAGCGCCAGGCCGATGTTACCGAACTCATAATTGGATCCCTTGAAGGAGTTTTCAGGAAGAAGTTCATCTGTACCACCTGGAAGAAACAAATAACAGAGCTTAAACAGAAAAAACTCTGCGGGCTGGTTTTTGTGGCAGGCTGAACGTTGAAGATTGTACGCTCTGCCTTGTTTCTGACTTTCAGGTTTCTGCTGGTTTGTGGGGCTCAGCGCCACATTCCTGCTCCCCTCAACGTACACGCACATTCTCAGACTTGGCGACGGTCGCTAAACCAACAGCTCTGGGCGGTGTTGGTAGAGGGAGGGTTAGCTGTAAACTGGCGTGGGAAACACCCTGGTTTTTTGCAGTTATCCACATGGACAGTCTGTGACCCCAGGGTTGTCCCATGTGGCCTGTCTGCACCACTGCACCCATGGTGGTGCAGACTCAGTTTCATGCTGCAGCTTCAATACTTGTTGCTTTGTGTTAATTAGCTAAGTTATTAGTATCATCCATTCATACCATCCATTCATTTATTATTTATGCTAAAATAATCCTGATCAGGGTGAGGTGGGTGGGCTTTGCACTTCTCCGTAGATCACCAGTCCATTACAGAGCCAACACACTTCATGCACTCATTCCTAAGGATAATTTCTAGTCTCCAGGTAACCTAAATGCATATATTTGGACAGTAGGAGGAAACCATCCATGCATGGCATGAAAAGCTGCTCCAAAATACCTGCATATTGGTTAACAATCGGAGCAGAGATGGCCTTTTAAAAAAGGAAACTTAAAGAGCCTGTGACATCGAATTAAATTTATGGAAAGGAAACATTGATCAAATATTTTTAAAAGTAAATTCCTGCCACTGAAATGAACAGTTGTTGAGCTACATGGTCATAAATTTCACTAAAAAGGCATTTCCAGACTACTCCTTTGAGATTTTGTTTGCACTTTTATGACGGGGAACCCCTGCAGGTAAACTGACTGCTGCTATAATGGCAACGACACAGACAGCAGCGAAGAATCGGATGTCAGGAGAAGAAAGTTAGCTGTCATCAGATAGAGCACCAGTGCTGCGGTGCGCAGACAGCCATCTAATTCAACCAGAGTCAATTGTTGCTGGATGCCAGAGTCAATCTGCATGAATCATTCCGCACCACCAGGAAACAGAACCAGTACAACATCCAGATTTTCAATATAATTCACTAAAGACAGACTGGATATCGCTATATTAATAAATACACACATATATTTATATATATACACACATGTATTTATTAGCGGTTGTTAACATTAGATCAATTATAGCAGCTACTGGGTAAACTTAGGTATTAGAAACCGAGCAATTAAACATTAAATGCACCAAATTAACATGAAAATATCTGGATTCATAAAACGAAAAATGAAGCAGTTTAACTGGTTTAACTTCAGCAGAATTAGCTGTTTCGGACTTGCAACCACATTTATCACTGGCTTTTATTGGGCGATCTCCGCATGCCTCTTGGAGCTCCTCCAGACTTCGCAGCGGACTGGACCGGACCGGTCCATTCCAGTCCAGTGCGACTGGACCGGACCGGAGCAGATAGTGTAATTCCAGGGTTACAGTAAATACGGCACTGAGTGAAACAACCGGAGGTGAAGTGAGCAGCATGGAGCAGCAGACACAGGGGATGAGATCTGAAGACACTACCTGGTGTCGTTTTTTAACTTTAAATTAGAATCTTTAGAGAAACATTTATTTAAATATATCGTATGCGTGTGTGATTTTTCTTATTTTAATAATAATAATTTCAGATTAATATTATGATTAATAATAATAAAAAACTAATTTTAGAGTTTTAATTGTCAGCAATAACTGCTGAAATCTAAATGTACTTTTGTGACAAGGAAGTGTTCTTACCTGCTGAGCCTGGATCCGTTTAGCAACAGCAGCAACAACATTTTCGTTGGCGATCTTTTCCCATCAGATGCTCTGAACATCGTGCCTATAGACTCTGATTCAACATTTCAACAGTCTCCTTCATTTGCAGATATCTGACCTCTAACATAATTTCTCTTGGGAATTCAAAGGTTTCTTGTTCGAAGCAGTTTGCTTACATCTTCTGATCTTCTGATCACAGCTGGCTCTGCTTGATGGGACCAGCCCATTTGTCCCTCCTCAGTTTTCCAGCTCTGATCCAGGCAGCTCTGATCCTCTTTGCTTCAGGAAAGTAGTGCAGACTAATGGCTGCTGTCATGGTATTGCTGCCATACACCGTTTCACCATATTAATGATTTTTTTAATGCAACTTAGCTTCTACCTGAACCGTTTATTATTGACGCTCACACAATGAATGACCGGAGACCTTCCCCTAGACGTCATTTCCAGGCGACTTTGGACTTGAAAAATGTAACATCAAAATATGCTTATTTTGTGTCACAATTGTCTTTTATCACGTCTTTAATCCTAATATCATGTCAATTATTGTCCAATTCCTTCAATACTTAGATGTTTTCTTTCAATTTCTGAATTTGTGGGAAAAGCATTTCACAGACATGAAGCTTCACCGAAGCAAAATAGACAATTGACAAAATGAAAGCGATTTTTATGCATGAAACATAATAAATCTATTTTTTAAACACAATCAAAGCACAGGTAAAATTGTAAAACTGTGCCTAAAAAGTCCCAAGAATGAGGTTTAAACAGGATGAAATGTTGGACCAGTAATTATAAACTCTCCTCACAAACAAAAACGCAGATTTTCTAACAGCCATTTTATTTTTGAGCTTGATTACCTGAATAGCTACATGATTTTTTTCCTATTCCACTCATCGCATTCCTCCTCAGGTGTTGCGCCATCATGTCTCAGCTTGTCCAAATCGGTTCTGGTTTTTCTGCTTCTTTGGGCCTTAAAAACCAGCGGATGGCCCGATTTCCGTCTAACCTTTACAGACCTTCATGCTAAGGTAGAAGCTATGATTCATCTCAAACTCTTGCTCACCTTTCAATTCTAAGAGATGAGGGTAGTGTACTGGAAAATAGGACTCTGATGCCATCTAAAAGTTCAAACGTCAGTTCTTCCCAGGGAAGATGACTGTTTCCTTAGGCTCAATAATTGAAAAAAAAAACTTTGAGGTTTTGCAGTAGAAAATATTTGATTTATGAGGGTTAGACCTAGTTAACAGCAAGCCTGTTTGAGTTCACTAAGTGTGACTGTTTGGTGTGAATGGGCTTTGTTTGTAAAGTATTAAATGGATCAGCTCTACTCTTAAGACTGAGATTAATGAAGTTATTCTTCACGCAGAGGGAGGGAACCAACTCTGACTCAGTCAATGTCAACTGGCATTTAATTCACCTCCAAGTGTTCATGAATAAATCCCTTCAACATGTCGACCAAGAGGGAAACCTTAGTGCCCCTGAAACTTCATTGAACTGTTAGATGACTAAACAACATGCAGGAGTTAGAGGAAACCTTGCAGCTGTAAACAGGGTTTGATGTGAAAGATCTTTGTCTGGAAGCAGGGAATTAACCTCCAAGTGTTTCACTACCAAAAAGAGTGGCCGGCTGTTGGGTTGACAAAGCAGGAGCTAATCTGATTAATCTGGGACGCCAGCAGACCCTGACCTCATCAGCCACACAAGTCAATCAACACATGTAAAGAAATAACTCTGAGAGGTGAGCCAACCACTAAGGTGACACACTAAACTGAAAACCTTAAATTTGTAAAATAAACTCCACATGAAACTGTTCTTACTGCAAAAAACCACAAAACCAGTCCTGCTGGACTCCAACTGTACCCCCACTCTTAGGATCAGTGCTTTAAAGGCTGCACTCCAGCAGCCAATCACGGGTCAGGGAGATCTTGTAGCACTGACCTTGTGTTTGCTGAAATAATCACAGCCACACAGCAAGGGTGTGTCTAAATCTACATAAGCTGAGGAGTCTCTGACAAACCGTTGCTAGAAGCATCAGGATCACAGAGACGGGCTGAGATGATCAAAGATAGGAGTCAGGATAAATACTGGATCGGAAGGGACTCTCAGGAAAGGCCTAGAAAGACAAATCAGTGGAGTTAATCTTAAGACTCCGGAGAGAAACCAAAACAGGAATTACACAGGAAAGGTAGAAAGTGGATTAGGACGTGGAAATTTCCTGCTTCTCACTCAGCAAACCATTTCCAGGCAGAAACTTTGGGTCTGGTGTATAAGTTATTACTGTAAAGCATAAACAGGATCTCCATTCTTACGGCTGGAAAGCTTTTTTATTTCCCTTTAGAAGGCGCCACATTTGAAAGGAACATGCACCTATGGCCCTAATCAGCTCTACCCCTCTGTTCTTTAAACAGATGAGTCTAAAACTGAATTATTTGGACATCAGAACAGAGAACAAGTTTGGCATGAACTAAATACAGCATTTCAGGAGAGGAACTTCATAACAACAGTGACACATGGAAGTGGAAGTGTCATGGTCCGGAGATGCTTTGCAGCAGCAGGACCTGACCAGCTCACCATCATAGAATCAACCATGAAATCTTCCATCTATCAGAGGGAGTCTGAGGAAAATGTCAGACCATCTGTAAAACAATAAAGTTGAACCAGAACTGGACCCTGCAACATGACAAGAACCCAAAACATACCAGAAATATTTGCCAATAACTTGCTGAGAATTAAGAAGAGGAAAGTCCTGGGCCTAGTCAAAGCCCTGACCTTAATCCTTTTGATATACTATGGGTTGACTTCAAATGGACTGAACATGCAAGAAACCCCTCAATCATCTCACAGCTGGAAGTGAGGAGTGCACCAAACTTTCTTCAGACTGAAGTCAGACATGGTAGATGGTAAGAAGCGTCTCACTGTGGGGATTTCAACCAAAAGGAGTAAGGGCAACTTTTAGGTGGTAGGGTGTCCTAACCTCAGATCAGTTCAAACCTGGCTTCATAATAATAATAATAGCACACCAGAACTCCTCACTTCCCCTTCCTGCTGACCACCCTTTCAGTACATGTCTCAACAGTTCCACTTGTTGTGGAGCGCCCACTGGTGAGCTGATCCCATCTGTGAACTGTGACCTCCTACCTCCACACAAACACACAGAGACTCTTATTTTAGATGTTATGATTCGTGCATGCACTCACGCCACAGTGATCGCTGGGACATTTTATTTTCTACTTGTGCAAGAACAACAGTTCTGGTTCAGTTCTGCACATGCAGGATGTTCTAGCTTCTCTGTCTGCCTGAAGGTGAATAACAGAAAACAGAAACTTGACCTTCTTCTGAACAAACATGCAGTAGGTAACTGATATCCTGCACCAAGAATCTGACAGAGTAATGTCAAATTTTAAGGAACACATACAGAACATATGCATCGACCTACATGTAACTGCTAACTCCAGAAGTCAGAACAAGGCAGCCTCTGTTTGGAGCCTCTGTTGTCTTTAACTCTAAAATGTAATTCATCATTCTTGAAAGGCCGAACTAATATTATGATGATAAATTGTTTCAGCAATCCAAGCTTTATCAGTTTGGTGTTTCAACTTTTAGTCAAAGTGCAGAAGCTGACAGCAGCGCTACAGTCCGGAGAGCAAGAGGTAATATTTGGGTCTCAGCCGCAGATATGCCATGGATCGCCGTTCAAACAGGAAGTGAAGCACTCATAACAGACCAGCTGGCCTTGGCAGTGAACATGCAGCAGTGGGGATAAAAGCCTGCAGTCACCTTTCTGTCATTAGAAACGAAGCAGAGGGCAGTCATGTCACCTGATATTTAGGATGATAATAGCTTCGATTCACTGATATAAACTTGTTGAATTTATTAACAGACATTAGAAAAAGCCTCCTCTAGAAGGCATTTTGTTGACTCATTTCATGTTTGAGCTGTACCGACCTGCCCTCAGTTATTACAGGTTAAAGTACACCAAGGAGGAGTTTTCTGTTCCTTGTATTCTGTATCAGAGGCGATGTGTGGTTTCCCTGCAGTGTCTTCCTGTCATCTCACAGTCTGCTGAGGCAGGAATGGGAGTCTTGAAGCTTCAACTCAACAACTTCCAGGTGTTCAGGAAAACCAGGATGTGAATGATACAAACATCAAGAAGAAAGGGGAATAAACAGGATAAATAACAGGAGTTGCCTGCTTACAAAGAGAAGACTTTCTAGCCAATCCTCTTTACACAATTTCTCTACATGGTCTGGAGTCCTGGGTCTACTCAGATGTAGGGATGGGTACCGAATTCGATACTTTTATAGGTACCGACCGAATTCTGTCGGTACTATCGAGTACCGATTCACATAAAATCAAACGGTACCATGTTTCGGTTCCTAAAACGCATCATTGTGACACTGAGGGAGTGGAAGAGTGGATGATTTTCCATGCTGGACATGAACACAGCATTGCACGCACAAGAGCGTAATGACATCAGGACCTGCTAGTACCGTCAATAAAGCATGGTTGATAGAAAGCGCTTGAAAGTATGGCTCCAGATTACGCTCGCTGCAATATTTGTGACGCGAAGTGCAAGACCAGCAGCAGGAATACTTCTAATCTGAGGAAGGACCTTTAGCACAAGATGTTTCTCAAGGTTGAAGAGACAAAATGTTCGTCAGCCTCAGATCTACGGCTACATCTTCTGCAATCAGCACCGTTTGCACGCCTGCATCCATTAGCGACTCGTCGTCTGCAGCCAGAAACATGGCGCGGTTTTAATTTGTGCATTATTAAGAAAAAACTACGTAGTCTGTTGAGGGTTTAATGTTGAAGAAATGTTTGAACCAACTGAGATGTTACAACCCAAATAGCTGGATGTTGTTTGATATATTCATTAAAGTTTATATATTGACAAATAAATAAGTTTAATTGAAAATTGATTTTATTATTAAACAAACACAAAAAAAGACATAAACACACAATAAGTACCAAAAACTGGTACCGTTAAGTATCGCTATCAATTCCCAGGTACCGGGTATCGGTACTGTATCGGTTCAAATGTGAAAGGTACTCAGATGCTCTCTCCTCCTCAACTCAACCCCACAGGTCCTCTGAAAGATTGGGGTCTGGGTACCTAGACACTGGAAGAAGGTGGATTTTATGTCTATGGAACCACTTCCCAGGATCTATGTTTTGGATCGTTATCTCCACCGAGACCAAGTAATGACACATTTTCTGTTTAATAGTAAAGGCCACAATATTTTTATTTCAAATGTTCAGTTATTGTTAGAGTTCATGATGATATGTACCCTAAGAAGAGCCTCTTGAAGAAAAACAGGCCCACAGCATCACAAATCAAATCCTAAAACAAAACCTCCTTAAGCCTCGTTTTTTAATCACTTTAATCATTCCTATGACTGTAAATATGGTGACGAGCTACTTTAAATATCATGTTCTCTGGTCTTTCCCTTTTTGGAGATTGGCTAAAACAAACTGGCCTCTGTTTAAGCCATATTTATACCCCACAGAAACAAGCTAACATGGATTACTACAATTACTCGATCCAAATGTTTTATTATTTCTTAACATGGGAACTTTTTCCCATCTGAATGAATGTACTTCAATTAAAATTTGGATTTTTCTAAATTAATTGGAGTGAGATTATGCTGCTGCAATAAAAGAATGACATTTATTTCAACATTTCTACACGTTTTTATCAGATATGCAAATATTTGTGACACCTCTATAAACTGTCTTAGATTTCAGGAGTATTTTTCTGTTTTTGAAGAGGGGAAAAAACGACTCGCATTATCTGATGTCACAGAGATAAGTGATGATGTTTGATTTGTTATAGAGGTCGGAGGGTGCTGCTAGCTTGCGGCATGCTTTAGTAGGTTGTTTTTTGTGTCTGGCGTGTCCCACTGGCAGGAGACCCCTGGGCACACCAATAAATAAGCTTGCAGGTGATTGGATGAACCATTAGTCTATCATAGGCAGGAGGTCCTGCTATTTGATGGAAAGGAAAAACAAAGCAGACACAGAAAGTTGTGTGCAGAAGCAGCTCATGCAACGTACCTTGGCCGATCTTAATGAATCCAATAATGATGATGAGGGCGAGTGCCAGGAGCTTGGCGGCGGCGAAGCAGTCCTGCACTCTGGTAGTCGCCTTCACGCTGTAGCAGTTCACAAAGGTCAGTAATACTGCAGAGAAAGAAAAGACAATACGATTGAGGCAGAGGCAGCATCCTAATGAAAAAAGCATTTTAGTCTTATTTCTTTTGCTTTTACCAACAACAACGTGAAAGGCCCTCAGGGTGTCAGGGTGCTTCAGCTTGTTCTCAAAACCTCAGAAACAGAGTTTAGATGTTGTTTGATGTTTTAAATGAAGCAAACTCCTATGAGCTTTGGTCAGAACAGTTCTTGTTTATGTGAAATATGGTTTGGAACAGAAGGCTTTCACACATGCTGGAGATGTTTTTTCATTGAACTCTAAGACCTGTGAAAAAAAAACATTGTTTTGTCCTGTCCTACAAGTTAGAAACATTCATCCAACTGTGAAAGGCTGAATGACTTGTGCTTGTTGTCTGCAGCCCATCTCCATCCTTGGAGACAGCGTGTCCCTGCATTTTTCTCACAGCACAACGCAAGCTGGAGAAGATTTCACAGAAATGGAAAACAAATTCAAGGGAGAATTAAAAAAAGAAAAACTCCCCATTGTACCTCTCTGTCTTTTGAAAAGCGAATGTACAGTGCTGGTACTGGCCATCCCACACACACACTCCCGGCGTTCCTGAAGGGGCCCAAAAAGCCCATTAAAAGTGATTAACTGAAGCAGCAAGTCTCTTCAAAGCTCTTAAATCAGGTCGGAGCCACAACGAGGCGGCACAATGAGGCTCTGTGGTGGACACAACAACACAAAGGGAAAGAGGCCGTGTACAGTAGAGGGCCGGATCCAGAGTTCTGGGATCCGAACTCAAACAGACACACAGCTAATGCTTCTGCAAAACTTAAACAAGTGTACCGGGTATGAAGGGCAGTAAAAACGGGTCAAGTAGAAGAACAATGTGGGAAAAAACAGATATATGGAGACATATGTGAGGGTATATGCCCCTTATCCTTCTTATGACCCCAAAAAAACATAATGTGAACACAATGAGCAAAGCAATCCTTATAATACACACACACACACACACACACATACACTGAGCCTTTCTCAGCTCAGTCATGTGGCCTCGGTCAGGATTTAACTTTCAGCCAGTCTAGAGATTAGGTGCCAAACTGGTTCCACGGTATTAACACACTCAGTATCATGTTTTTTCATACAGGGTTTGAATGTGTGTGTGTGTGTGTGTGGCAGCTGATTGGGTAAAGTTAGGCTTTCTGTGCACTAGAAACAAATTGAACTGGTTCAAACAGAGCCAGGTGATACCTGGATGAGGCAGATAATAACCCAGAGTTAATCTCATTAAGACTCTGAGACAAAACTAATCACGTGTTTAAATGTCATCAGAACCTGAAGGGAATCACTCAAGTAATCAGGCTGAATGATTTCCACACACAGGACCCGAATTTCAAACTTTTAAACCATTTGCATTTTAATCTTTGCTCCAACTTTCTTAAGAAACGAGATCATTTCTGCAGGTTTCCTGGAGCTGCTTTATGTGATCATTTTTCTGTCAGAATTTAACCATTAATATGAGATGTTCTCAGCAACAAACAGAATCTTTTTCCCTGTTTCATTTGTTTGTGTTTTAACATTTAATTGTAAAAATGCATTTTTTCCAATAAGTATTTTGGCACTTTTCTAAGGAAGCTGCTCCATCTAATTTTGTATATTTTCCTGTTGAACACAACAAATTAATATATCTAATAAATAAGTTATACTTGAAGTAAAATAATAATGCCTTTAATATCCTTCAAATATCCCTGTAATTACAGCGAAGGGGATGATGTGTTATATTTACTTCCGTTTTATTGATTAATAAAACGGAAGTAAATGGTCTCTGAGGTAAACTGAAAAATCTCAGCTTGATGAAAAGCGTGGACCTATTGTTTGGAAATGGGTAAAATAATAAATAATAATAAAACATTTGTCATGATACGTGTCCTTGCAAAAAAAAAAACAACGTTTTAACCACGTCTTAATTCAACAACCAGAAATATACATACATATTTTACACAATATTCTGCCTCAAGTTGTTAAAATGCCGAACTGCTGTTAAGATTACACATCCAATATTATTAAACGTATTTTGTTTTTCATCGGTTGTGTTTTTATACTAAATTATTTTTCACAACAAACTTAAGTTCGATTTGTATATAAAAACTTTGTATTAGTATTTATCTTAAGTCGTTGCAGTTCTGTGCTTTGTTTCAATATTGGCATTACTGTCCTGTACTAAACTATAGCAGAAAATCTCATTCAAATTCAGTATATTGGTTGAATATTAACGTCTTTAATGGGGGTAAATGAGCGTCTGACTATAACAGCAGCTGACGCAATCAACGCGGCTTTTTCACCATTATCTTTGATGCGGAATGCGCACGTGCTCCTAAAGATGCATTGGCAGCCCAGGTGAGACAGGAAGTGTAGTCCCAACGCATGCATCAACTCAACAACATCTGAAAGTTGCATCACACTAACCCGAAGCTCGGCTCGGCTCGGTTCGGTTCGGACACGGATACTCACGGATGCAGAGGCAGGCCACCAGCTTGGCTCCGTCTTCCGGTACCGGACACACAGGGAACAGGGGCTTCAGGAGGTACGTGGCGAACACGTAGGCGACGATGTACTGAGAGGAGGGCCGGATGATGAGCAGCTCGATCCAGAGCTTGAGGAAAGCCAGCAGGGAGCCGTACACCTCCAGGATGTACGCATAGTCCCCCCCGGACTTCGTGATGGTGGTCCCCAGCTCCGCGTAGCAGAGCGCTCCCACAGTGGAGAAGACCCCGCAAACCGCCCACACGACCAGAGACAGACCCACCGAGCCCGCCTCCCGAATCACACCGGTCGGCGTAACGAAAATGCCTGAGCCGATGATGGTGCCTACTATGATGGCCACCCCGTTCACCAGGGTGATGGTTCTCTTCAGGGCGACCCCTTCCTCCGCTCCTTCTGCCGGCAAGAGGGTGCTGGGGCTCTTGGTCTCGCTTCCCGGTGTCCCGGCTGGACTGGAATCGGCGGACAGCATCCTCTCGGTCACCTGCTTGTCTTCCTCTCGGCCTCCGGAGGAGTTGGAGTTTCTCTTTTTTACCGTTGACATCTCTGCGCTGCCTCAGTTGTTTCCTCCGCCTTCTTCTTCCGCGAAACCTCCCGAGCTGCCACCTGTCCTCTCTCTGTCCGCCGCGGTTCGGGACGGGCTCTGACTGATGCTCGGGCCGGGCTCAGCCACAAGGAGTCCACGGTGTATCTGAAGGTGGTATTTAGAGCGGCGTGGTTTTCTGACTCAGCCTACAAAGAGATGGGGAAACAGACATGACGGCCCTCCTCCATCAGGGACTGCCCCTGACTTGAGCTCATGGTAGAAAACGGGCGGCGTTTGTCCACTTCCGCCCTCTAGCGGCAGTACTCCTCTCCTTAGCATCCATATGGACCAGTTTTAGGGACTACAGTTGTCTGTCAATGATAAAACATGTTCTCTAAAAGTTATTATATTTGTTAAGTTTTAGTTCATTTTCATATAGCACCAATTCCCATCACATGTCGTCCCAAGGCACTTTACAAAGTCGATTTAATTAAACCATAAAGATTCCAAGTCAAGTACATACATTCCAACTGTCAGTTTCAGTTTACTATTCAAATTGATTAAAAAGTTGTTCCTTCTAAGGAAACCGGTTTACATCGAGTCAGTTACTTGCAGCATTCACTCCTCCTGGATGAGCATGTAGAGACAGTGGACAGTAGCTTGCATTGACTTTGCAGCAATCCCTCATACTGAGCATGCATGTAGCGACAGTGGAGAGGAAAACTCCCTTTTAACTGGAAGAAACCTCCAGCAGAACCAGAACCAGGCTCAGTGTGAGCGACCATTTGCCACGACCGACTGGGGGTTTGAGAGAACAGAGCAGAGACACAAAGAGAACAAAGAAGCACTGATCCAGGAGTACTTTCTATGGGAAAGAAAACTAAAACATTAATGGTAGTAGCTCCTTTAGTGGCTTCATCTAGGAGAGAAAGACTGCTAAGCAGATGAACTCTGAGCCAGTTTTCAAATCTAGAGTATGAAAGAGAGCACATAGAGTTAGTCACAATAGAATCTTAGCAAGTAGCTATGTCTAGGAGAGACAGGGTTAAACACTGAAAGACAGGGCCATGGGTATCATCTGTGGAAGGTACAGTACTGTACAGTACCAATGCTGTAAACTAACAGTTCTCTTATTATTTAAGAGACTTCACTTGAAGTCTCTTAAATAATAATAATCTCTTCTGTACATTGGTCCTACCGAAACCCAGCAAACAATGACACTCATTTGGATTACAGTCCAGACTTAGACTAGGCACCTCCAAAACCTTAATTGTCTTTCTCTCTTTTAAGCCATTCAGAGGTGGCCTTGCTATTGTGCTTTGGATGATTGTTCTATTGCATAACCCAAATGAACTTCCACTTAAGGTCACAATCCAATGGCTGAACGTTCTGCTTCAGGATTTTCTGGTAGAGAGCAAAATCCATGGTTCCATCAATTACAGTAAGTCGTTTTGGTCCTGAAGCAGCAAAGCAGCCCCAGACCATCACACTACCACCACTATGTTTACTTTTAAGTATGATGTTCTTTTCTCATGCTTTGTTTGTATTACATCAGATGTAACAGAACACATGCCTTCCAAAATGTTCCACTTTTGTCTCGTCAGTCCACAGAATATGTTTTTCCGTCTTGGGGATAATTAAGATGTTTTACAGTAAATGTAAGATGGGCCTTTGTATTCTCTTGGGTCAGCAGTGGTTCTGGCCTTGGAACTCTCCCATGGAGTCATTATTACTGAACCATGGACTTTGACCTTAACTAAGGCAAGTGAGGCCTTTAGATGTTCTGGGTTCTTCTGTGACCTCAGGGATGAGCCATTCATTTGCTCTTGTAGTAATTTTGGTGTGCTGTCCCACTCCTGGGAATGTTCTCCTACTTTATGTTGTCAGACAGGTTCTGTTTAAGTGGTTTCTTAATTAAGCAGGTTAGGCAGTCTGTGTGGCTAGTGAAATGCAGCTTTCCAAACAATGTGTTTAATCTCAGTTAAATCATGATTTCACAATGGGGGTATCAACTAATTTACATCAGACCAGGTTGGTTTGTATAGTTTTTTCCCCTTAATAAATAACATCATCATTTGAAACTGTATTTTGTATTTACACAGGTTATCATTGTTCTAAACAATTAACAAAATATAAACTTAACTAAAGTTGCCTTGGTGTTGATGTAAACCAGGATGTTATAGTAAAGTTCTGTGAAAATGCAAAACTCAAACAAACCTGGTAATAGTAAATGTTTGCAGACTACAGAATAAACATGGAATAGCTAAATCAAGCAAGCAGGTGTGTTAACTGCTTGAGCAGCTCATGTTTTCAGCCACTTTGTCACAGACGTCATAACCAATATTTATTTTTAAAAGTTTGATTCAGACAATATGAATATATGAACAAAATGTAGTTCAAACGAGAGCTGTGAAACTGGCTGTGCTGAGTTAAGAACTAGGTCTTACTAAGGATGGATTACTGTATGAATCACCATGCTGGTGGACAATGTGTGCGGCAACAACACAAGACTTGTTGTTTAGAGCTGTTGTGGTTCACAGACGTATTTTAACTAACTCCAGAGTTGTTAATGCCCTGCAAGGAAAACCTCCAAACCAATCCAAATCATTTGTTCAGTGTTACACGGAGCACATGTGACTGAATGTTTGTAATTATTCAGCAGCCTACATGCAGATTCCCAGCAGGAGAATATGGAAAAAAAATTCGGCGGGACAGGACCTCTCTGACACCAACAACCCACTGTTCTTTGTTTACACTCCCTCTCAGATCTACAACATTTTTTGTTCCTGACAGAAAAACTCTTTCACTCCTTTAAAGCAGGAGTCAGATGAGGAGCTCGAACCTTCATACACCACCAATTTACGTCAGTCTGGTCCCATGAGACGAAATTTACAATCATAGAATAACTGCAATATTCACTAAGAGGCATTCTGCCCTCATTTATAATTGCACTAGTGGGTCAGGTTCAACCAGAAACTCATTGACAGAACACGATGCGGCAGCTTCTCTCATTTAGTGGGAATTAGTTTGATCATTTTATGCTTCCATCACTGCTAAAAACTGTAATAAAACCTGGCTGTGCAAAGTTTGTATCAGAAAGCAGCTACGTTCACCCAGTACACCATAGATGGCTTTCCTCACTAAAATCAGGGTGCCAAGATTTCGTTGTGTGATCTAGAAGCTTCTACACATTCCTGCGTGATCTTTATTCTGATGTCCCACTGCTGTACAGCCAACCTCTGCACTCGGAGGGAACTGTTTTTAAAGACTCAGATTTCCATAGTCTTCAGATGTTTTCATTGAGATGTAGGTCAGTAAGCCCATCTTTTCTTCTCCAGTCATTCCTTTGTGTTGCTGGATCTCAAACCAAGTTTACAACACATTTAAACATAAAACACCCAAACTAACAGATTTCATTGTTTCTTTGAGAGGTTAACTGTCTCTGTCCTAAAAAAAAAGCCAACAGAATGACCAAGCCTCTGCCATGTCTCTCAGTAAATTAACTTTTTATGAACTTTATTTTTCTTTGATTAATAAACTTGTGCACAGCAGATCAAAAGAGCTCCGCTCCTTCTGTCTGTAGAAGGACATGTTCTTAGAACCAGATTGTGATGCAGGAAATCAGCACACTTAGACCTCCAGCTTCATCAGCCACCAAACTCCCAAAGCCCCCGACCACTACATACTTCTTCCAGGTGGTAGGTTTCCTGTAGCTCTAGGCCCAAACAAGCTGAGCCGAAGCTCAACTACCAGGCACAGAACCACTAGCACCATGAGGCGATTGATAGATGGATTGGACCCAAGCTCAAAGTACTGTAGGTGCTGCTTGGGTCTGTCTTGAAAATGAAAGCTAAGCCAAAAAGCATTGGAAAGATAGTTAGCAGCTCCATCATCCAAGGGGAGCTCTTCTCCTCTGTATATAAAAGAATCAGTTGAGGTGGTTCTGATTATGCATCAAGATGCCTCCTGGATGCTTCCCATTTGAGTTATTCCAGGCCAGCCCAGAAGAGACCCTGGGATAGGCCCAGAACTTGCCGGAGGGACAATATATACCTTCTAACCTGAGCATGCTTTGGGATACCCCAGAAGGACTTTGAGAGTGTCACCAAGGAGGAATCCAGGATGGATGGACACTTTTCATTTTCCTTCCACTAAATCTTCACTAAAATGTGTAGATACAGCCAGCCTCTTTAGCAACAACCTTTTGTGGCTTAGTCTTATTATGGGTGGTGTCAGTGGCTGTCTCCTGGAGAACTGTCAAGTCAGTAACTTGTTTAGACCAGGGGTGACCAACTCCACCCCTAAAGAGCTAGTGTCAGGCATGTTTTGATCTCCCGGTTCAACACAGATTCTTTACCAGGGTTCTGCAGAACCCTGGTACAGAACAGCCATTACTTTAGCCATGTATTCAGCTGCATTGGAGACAGGGAGACATGTAGGGGGACAGAACAAACAGGACACCACTTCTTGAGAAATTTGGCCATGCCTGGTGTAGACCCTAACAGAGCCATGAAATAACATTTCTGCACCTAAAATCCTTCTATAGGTCTTTTATTCAGACAAACTGAATTTGAGGGTTCTCATTTATATTGCTATGTGCATAATGAATCCGTATAAAATGAGATTTACTTAAATTATGTGCTTGAATTGAAATAGGTTTTTTGATTATATTCTTATTAACTGAGATCCACCTGTGGATTACATTTGATGCAAAACTCAATTTCACTTTAATGTTGAACATCTCCACATCAGCAGGATGTTACAGCCCAGCCCAACAGGGACAGAAAAATGTTCCCTTGTTTCGCCCATGGGCCTGAGGGAACTGTTGCACTGAGACAGACATGGATTAAGGCGGAAAACTGGTTGTGGTCCAACCTGAATGAAGGTCCTGCAGGTATTCTGTGATATACAAGTCCAATAAATGTTGAACACGTTGACCTCGTCTGGATGCAGGAAATTGTCTATCTGCGGCCTGAATGTGTGGAGGAGGATATATTTTAACAAATCAGAGAGCTCAGATTTTTTTCCCCCCCTTTTTGTGTCTCACATCAGGACCTCCAAAGAGCTCAGCCTGTTTTTGCCTGTGGTTACAGTCTCCATGGGTTGCTGAAGAAATATTTATTTCATGTTGCCTTGAGTCCCTGAATCCTCATGTGACGGTCCTCACAAAACCTTCACCAGTTCCTACTTTAAAGGTTAATGCTCAGACTCTCGAGGCGATGCTGCATGCCAACATCTTTCCAAGAAAGCTCTCTATGTTGTCTGACTCCTGCAGTTCCCTGTTATAATTTAAGGATTCATCCATTTTGTTGGATGAATTCATAAATTATTCTTTTCAATACAGAAACAAACCTCCTGCTTTGTCCTGAAACCAAATGAAATTTCTCTACTATTATTTTGTTGCAGGTATGAAAAAACACAGCTGAAGGCCAACTTTTTCCAGGACTTGAAAGGAAAGGGAGTTTACAGAAAGGTTGGTGACTGTTGGGTAAACTGGTCCAGGCTGCCCTTCCTCAGCAGGGGTTGGACAGTTGTTTTTCAGAAGGAAGGAACACAAGTAGACAAAGAGCTACTGCTGGTGGAGAGGATGCTTGGATCAATAATGTTGAAATTCATTCTTCAGAAGAGCGAGTGCTACTGTGTCTGCTGGGAAAGGTTTTGGGTTTAATGGAGAAAACAGAAATGGGCTTTTCAGTTACATTAGGATCGGTTTCCTTTTCCAACTTATGGCAGGGAGAAAATCAACAAACAGCAACAATCAGATTTTCTGTCTGATATTAAGAAAACAAACCAACACAAACACACACACCCGAGTGTCTTGCTGTCCTTCTGGGGACCTTGCATTGACCCCCAATCATGTCTATAGCCTAACCTTATTCCTAAACCTCACCATTAGCACCACATAACTTATTTGCCATTGTATGGACAAGGCTAAATGTCTGCACAACACACACAACGGTAAGTGTTGATAACATTTCAGTCTCACATTTTTTCTTTAACTACAATAAACATTCATACAAAAGTACAGTTTTCATGAGATAGCCACTCATTAGTATTTCACTATAAAAAAAAAAAACAGACACCATTTACATGCCAATTCAATTCAGTTTATATAGCACCAATTCACAACACATGTTGTCTCAAGGCACTTAACATACATTCCAATTAATCCTAACCATTGAACAGTGCAGTCAGATTCAGTTATTTATTCAAATTGGTTATAAAGTTTTTCTATCTAAGGAAACACAGCAGATTGCATCGAGTCAGAGACTTGCAGCATTCACTCCTCCTGGATGAGCATGTAGAGACAGTGGACAGTCACTGGTGTTGACTTTGCAGCAATGCCTCATACTGAGCACGCATGTAGCGACAGTGGAGAGGAAAAACTCCCTTTTAACAGGAAGAAACCTCCAGCAGAACCAGGCTTAGTGTGAGCGGCCATCTGCCACGACCGACTGGGGGTTTGAGAGAACAGAGCAGAGACACAAAGAGAACAAAGAAGCACTGATCCAGGAGTACTTTCTATGGAAAGGAAAAGTAAATGTTAATGGATGTAGCTCCTTTAGTCGTTTCATCTAGAAAGAAAGAACAGAAACTCTGAGCCAGTTTTCAAGGTTAGAGTCTGAAAGAGAGCACATAGAGTTAGTCACAGTAGAAGCTCAGCCAGTAGCCATGTCTAGGAGAGAGAAAGTGTTAAACACTGAAAGACAGGGCCATGTGGATCATCGGTAGAGGGCGAGCATTAAGTTGTTGCCAGCAGAAGCTCGGACGATTCCCCTCTCCAGAAAGGTGTCACAGGTAGACACAGAGCCAGGCCAGGTGTAGCTTCTAGGAAGAGAAAAGAGAGAGAACATAAAGTTGAAAGCTGAAATAACAGCAAATAATGCAAAATTGGAGAGTAGTGTGAGAATGTAGCAAAGAGAGTGAAAGTGGTCATTATGTCCTCCAGCAGCCTATGCCTATAGCAGCATAACTACAGAGATAGCTCAGGATAACCTAAGCCACTCTAACTATAAGCTTTATCAAAAAGGAAAGTTTTAAGCCTAGCCTTAAAAGTAGACAGGGTGTCTGCCTCACGGACTAAAACTGGGAGCTGGTTCCACAGGAGAGGAGCCTGATAACTAAAGGATCTTCCTCCCATTCTACTTCTAGAGACTCTAGGAACCACCAGTAAACCTGCAGTCTGAGAACAAAGTGCTCTGTTAGGAACATATGGACCAATCAGATCTCTGATGTATGATGGAGCTAGATCATTAAGGGCTTTATATGTGAGGAGGAGAATTTTAAATTCTATTCTGGATTTAACAGGGAGCCAATGAAGGGAAGCTAAAATAGGAGAAATATGATTTCTCTTTTTAATTTTCATCACAACTCTTGCTGCAGCATTTTGAATCAGCTTAAGGCTTTTAACTGCATTTTGTGGACATCCTGATAGTAAAGAATTACAACAGTCCAGCCTTGAAGTAACAAATGCATGGACTAGTCACTCCTGGATAGGATATTTCTAATTTTGGCAATGTTCCGGAGATGAAAGAGGGAAATCCTAGAAACCAGTTTAATATGGGATTTAAATGACATGTCCTTGTCAAAAATAACACCAAGGTTTTTTACTTTATTATCAGAGGTCAATTTAATGCCATCCAGGTTAAGTGATTGACTAAGCTGTTTCTTTTTAAAGACTCCGGTCCAAAGACGACAACTTCAGTCTTGTTTGAATTTAGAAGCAGAAAATTTAAAGTCATCCAAGTTTTTATATCTTCAAGACATGCTTGTAGTCTATCTAACTGGTTGGGTCCATCAGGATTTATGGATAAGTAAAGCTGAGTATCATCAGCGTAACAGTGAAAAGTTATCCCATGCTGCCTAATAATTTGACCTATTGGAAGCATATATATAGTAAAGAGAATTGGCCCAAGTACTGAGCCCTGTGGTACTCCACAATTAACCCTGGAGTTTAAAGATGATTTATCATTTACATGAACAAACTGGAATCTGTCAGACAGATAAGATTTAAACTAGCCTAGCGCTGTTCCCCTGATCCCTACAGCATATTCCAGCCTTTTTAAGAGAATATTATGGTCAACTGGATCAAATGCAGCACTGAGATCTAACAGAACCAGTACAGACACAAGTCCATTATCTGAGGCTAGGAGAATATCATTAGTGACTTTCAGCAGAGCTGTTTCAGTGCTATGATGAGCTCTGAAGCCTGACTGAAACTCTTCAAACAGGTCATTGCTGTATAAATGTTCACACATTTGATTAGCAACTATTTTCTCAAGAATTTTAGATAAGAATGGAAGATTGGATATAGGTCTGTAATTTTTCAAGTCATCTCGATCAAGTGAAGGTTTCTTAAGTAAAGGTTTAATTACAGCTACCTTAAAAGCCTGTGGTTCTGATCCATTTACTAAAGATAGATTAATTATATCTAAAATGGGGCTGGTAATCAGAATGAACACTTCCTTAAATAATTTGGTTGGGATTGGGTCTAACATACAAGTTGAAGGTTTAGATGAAGCTAATATTTCTGATAACTCAGGAAGCTTCACAGGATCAAAACAGTCCAAACACAAATCGGGTTCTGCAGTTATTTCCAATGTTGTCTCACTTGCTGAGGATGAAGTAATCATCTTCGGGAGTATGTCAAAGATTTTATTTTTAATAGAATCAATTTTATTTTGGAAGAATCCTATAAAGTAATGACTGCTAAGAGCATGGATGGCTCAACAGAGCTATGACTCTGTGTAAGTTTAGCAACTGTACTAAAGAGAAACCTAGGATTATTCTTGTTCTCTTCTATTAATGATGAGAAATAAGCTGTTCTAGCTTGGTGTTTTCAGTGATAATGAGAAAATTAAAAGTGGAACAGATTCTTTAAAGGTTGTTACAGCATTGTCTGATAATGATCTACTATAATGAAATTTTCTTTCAGGTGTGGAGTACTCGGTTAAATTAAACTCAAAGGTTATTAAAAAATGGTCAGACAGGACAGGGTTATGAGAAAATATTGTTATGTCTTTACACTCAATGCCATATGTCTGCACAAGGTCCAGAGAATGAAGACAAAGGTGGGTAGGTTTGTTAATGTTTTGAGCTAAGCCAATTGAGTCTAAGATAACATTAAATGCTATATTTAAGCCATCACTTTCAGCGTCAACATGAATGTGAAAATCCCCCACTATAATAACATTTTATTCCCAACAAATCAGTTGAGAGTGTATTTAAATCTAACCAGGAATCCCATGAAGGAAAACCTTTTGTCTCAAATCTCTGAAACACCAAACAAACACATCAGAGGAGATGCTGCAGAAGTTGGAGGAAGATGTGGAGGAAGAGCAACTGGCTTGGAGATCAGAGGGAGAGGGGCCTCTCCATCCATGTTCCTGTTTATATCTGGGTCTGTTCGGAGAATCAGAGAGGATTCTGGATTGTTGATCTCAAACAATTCCCCTCAAGCAGAGAGCAGGAGAACAGGACAGGTGGAGTTGTTTTCTTCTTTTCATTTCTCTTCATTGATGAAGGCAGCTGGACTATGTCACTAAAGTGCAAACTAAACATGTGCTGCTATTATTCACATCCCAAGTTGTATGTGAGGAGAGTTTACAATTTCTTGATACAGAGCCAAAAAGTGTTGACACTATCACTGATTTCTTCAGGTTTAGTCACAAAGATAAATAATAATGCCTTTTTGAAAGGATTTCTTTCATCCATTAAAAAAAAGCCTTCCCAACCAACCCCCCGGCGCTGTTTGAAACTGTAATTGCTCCTTACACCTAATAACTGGTTGTTCCACCCCTGGCCGCCACAGCTGCCATCAAGCATTTATGGCGACTAGTAATGATTTGTTTACATCACTGTGGAGGAATTTTGGCCCACTCTGCCTTGCAGAATTGTTTTCATTCAGCCTAATTTGAGTGTTATGCAGCATTAAAGGCCTGTTCAAGGTCAGTTAGATTTCAGTTAGCACTTTGACTAGGCCACTTCACTTTCTTTGAGACATTCAAAAGTAGGCATGCTGATGTGCTTTAGATCATTGTCCTGCTGCGTAACCAAAGAGCATTTAATCTATGGTCACGAACTCAAAACCAGAAGTTCTCCTTCAGGATTTTCAGGTAGAGAGTAGATTTCTTTTTTAAATGTCCAGGTGATGTCCATAATGCCATGCATTCTAACAAGGTTCCCAAGAAGAGATAAACAGGCCCACAGCATCATGGGTCCTAGACTGCACATAACAATGGGCATGAGATGCTTTTCCAAACCCACCTGGAGCCTTTTGCTAAAATGATCCATCTTAGTCTCATGTAACCAAAGCACACTGTTCCAGTTGAAGTCACAGTCATGGCACATATTTACGTTTGTGATAGTAGAAAAGAAAATGCTGGCATCATCTCCAAAAAACTGTTGGCATGACAATGGCATCAAATGGTTCCTATGGAGACCACAAAATGCCCCTCTTTGCTGCAGCTCTCCAACAGTGAGCTTCAGAGCTGTTTTAATCTTCCTGTTCACTGTGTGGTGGAATGATAAATTTGGGCTCTGCCTGATCCAGCCTTGTTTGTCAAAGTTTTACTATCCTAGCCCTTTAAATCATCACTCTGACCAAAAATAAACTAGTTTAGTGAGTAGCTACTTTTTGTCATTTCATGTACATTAGCCTTAATTAAATGCCCTGCTCACCTCTCTTTTACATTTTGAACAGTTCCTTCTGCGTCATATTTATAGCCCAGAAAAAGAGAAAGCTGATTGATTAAAATTTCATACAAATTCTTATTATCTTAAAAAATAAAAATATGCATTTAGAAAAAAGCTTTAGTTACATTTATTGTAAATGGATTGTGAGAGGGAACCAATAATTTCACCAATGATTTTGTTAGAAAAAACAAAAGTACCCTCACACTACTGGATATATTGTAAATCATTTCTCTATCAGGTATTTTAACTACTCGTGCTCAGACATATCTCAGTTCAAAGCTGCAGTCAAGCTGCCCATACAATAAGGGGAAGACTGGTACCGCAGCGAATCCAAGCTTTCTGTGTCCTGCAGCTAAGCACAATAAACACCCCCTGAAGGTCGGCTTCAATCGCCTTCTCTTTGGTTGGAATCAGGTGGAGATGTGGGTCACACCCAAAAACTGCAGCATAGTCGAAAACAACCTACCCAGCAGTGGCCCCCAGAAGGTTTTCACAGGGGCCACATGGGGCCATTAAAAATCTCGGGATGGTACACCAAAATTAAAACCACTAAAGCTTTAAAAACTGATGTGATGTTGTACTGTTACTATAAAATAGGAGCTACAACAAAACCTATCATAGACAATTTGTCTTTTGTTTTGTTTTTACAAATTAATATTTCTGACTGACTAGAAACGAGCATATAGAAATATTAATAACACGATTTCTTTCATTTTACAAAATGAAAAACGCCACAAAATGATTCAAAATGTATACACTGAAAATAATCATTATGTCAACTATTTACTAAACACTGGGTAACAATGACAAATTTCAATCACACTGGTAAAATAAATTCAAAAGTATATACTGCAGACTTATAAAAGTACTGCTACATGAAGAAAACCACTTACCACATCTAGGGGGCCCCTGGGGTGGTCAGTGTTATTCCAAAGAGGGGGCACAGCTACATCATTTGATTGGCTGTTGGCAGTCTTACCAGACACAGTTTCACTTTGATTTGACTTTATGGTAAATGGCCTACACTTGTACACTTTATCAAGTCCAGGGACCCCAGTACCCTACAATCAGTCATCCACCCATTCACACAATGACAGATCCACAGTTCTGCCGTTTACATCACTGTGATCTGCATATTGGACAATCTGCAAGGGTTACCTGACCACACCACCAGGCCCAGGCACCATCGTCTTGCATGGGCCAGGGTGAACATTGGTGTTCTGTGATGAAAGTCGATTCACGTTGAGCAGGAATGAAGGCCACCAACAACGTTGGAGACGTCAAGGGAGAGTGCTTTGTCTCAGGCACTGTTGTCACCAGACGAGCCTTTGGTGTTAGAGGTGTTACAGTGTGGACAGGTGTTTCTAGTCAATACAGCGCTGCCCTACACTTTGTAAACAGTATAGTGAAAAGCCCATACAGCCTGAATAACATCATTGATCCAGTCATTGTCTCCCTGCATGAACAACACAGGCCTAATTTCCTCTTCACAGATGTCAATACTCCAGCTCATCGAGGTCAAAACAGCAAGGAATGGCTGCTAGAGACTGGGGTACCTCAAATGGAATTGTCTGCATTTTCTACAGACTTGAAACCCATAGAAAACCTACGGAATCACCCGAGTCGCCGTCTAGAGGCTCTTCTCTGTACCCCAGAACCACAAGAGTGGGAGTGCCTCAGCAGACAATCAGTCGTCTTGTGAACAGCATGAGACGTTGTTGCCAAGCTGTAATTGATGCTCAAGTGCACACGACATGTTATTGAGACATTGTTTGTTGTGGTTTAACCACCATTGTTGTTGGCTTTTGTTGTAATAAACTGTTTTAGATGAGGAAACCACCATTGAATGCTTCTACTTAAATGCCCTACTTTCATGATATATCACTGCAGCGTGAAAATGTTAGGGTTTCTATAAATTTCACCTAAAAGCCGAATTTCTCTTACTTTTTGTTAGAGTAGGTCCACTAACCTGGCTGCAAAAATGGCTTTAGGTAAATGAGGAAAAACATTGAATGTCAAGAAATTCCTGCCTACCAGGAAAGCTGAACTTTCAGATTAATCAGAGATGGTCGAACAGCATTTCTGGCTGATGACATTGAGCTCAGAAAGACCGTCCCAATCACATCTCAGGATTGTCGTGCTTTGAAACAAAACTGCATGATAAATTATTTTTTTATGTAGCTCTTGTGTGACAGTTTGGAAAGC
Source organism: Girardinichthys multiradiatus (assembly GCF_021462225.1). Taxonomy (NCBI): domain Eukaryota; kingdom Metazoa; phylum Chordata; class Actinopteri; order Cyprinodontiformes; family Goodeidae; genus Girardinichthys; species Girardinichthys multiradiatus. The sequence goes on along the minus strand of NC_061795.1, from coordinate 47,328,228 downwards.
TGCTTTGTTTTTTTTTCTACTATACGGAAAATGTGACGGTGGAAGTCATGCCACGTCACTATGCTACATAGTTGTAGTCTATTGGGATAAAAAGGTGTTACCTTATCAATGTAATTAGCCTTATATACACAAATCCCCACAATTCCTGCGTGTTTGTCAGCAGTCCACTGGTAGACGGTGTGCGCTTCAGAGAATCCAGTGGAATTTGGAAACTGGAATTTCATGCTGGAGAAATGAAGCAATATTTCAAACCTCTGACTGAAAAATAAAAACAAACAAGCCAAGAAAAAAACAAAAATCCAAACTGTTTCAATTCAATTCAATTCAAAAATACTTTATTAATCCCAAAGGGAAATTAAATGTTGTTGTAACTCATTATGAAGGTTTCTTCAAAGAGCCGTTGTAGATGCTGATGGCTGTGGGCAGGAAGGACCTCCTGTAGGTCCGTCTTACAGCAGATCTGAAGAAGCCTCTGACTGAAGACACTGTTGTTGTAGGACAGTCTCATAAAGAGGATGCTTCATGATTCATGCTTCAGGATGTTTGGTAAAATGGTAAATGGCCTGCATTTGTAAAGCGCTTTATCAAGTCCCCAGAGACCCCAAAGCGCTTTACACTACAATCATTCACCCATCCATCCACTGACAGTGGTGAACTACAATGTAGCCACAGCTGCCCTGGGGCAGACTGACAGAGGTGAGGCTGCCATACAACAGGCACCACCAAGCCCTCTGACCACCATCAGCAGGCAAGGAGGGTAAAGTGTCTTGCCCAAGGACACAAAGACTGAGACAGACAGAGCGGGGGTTTGAACTCGCAACCCACCGGTTACAGGACGAACCTCTACCACTGTCGGCAATAAAACCAAAATATTGCACGACCTTCTCTACACTGTATTATGACACAAATTCCACATATTTCTCAATGTCTAGCCATACATATGTATTAAACACATCAACACTAATATGAATAAATAAAATGGTTATACTGTTTGCATTTTCTCTGGCAAAACACATATCAAGATATTTCTTATTGTGTTTTCATTGTATGCAATGTTTGTCAGTGTGTTTAAGTAATGAAATGCACTACTTTTGGTTTTTAGATATTTTTGAGACAATTTGTGCTGGTGCTACAGTCTTTTGTTCTATGCTAAAAAGCCAGCAACCTCTTTAGCACCAGTGCTATAAGCTAAAAAAGTTAGCGTACTACTTGCGCATCTTATGCTACAAGGGTGGAGACATGAACAGCCAACGTGTGTGCAGGATGACCGTATACTTCTTTGGCACCGTTTCAGTGCCTGGCTGTGCGAATTATGGACTCAAACATTTAGCCAAAGAGAACAGCCTTGCATATCCTGTAGGTTCTCAGTTTATCGCCAGAGACTTCTATGTGGAGGCATAGAGACAGTCAAGGACGCTATACAACTGGCGAAAGAAGCACGTGAACTATGTGCAAAGGGTGGACTAATGTTACACAAGTTGGTGTCCAACAACATGGATGTTCTGAAAAGCATTCCAGCTTCAGAGCATGCAACAGATATGACAACAAAAGACTTAACACTTAAAGAAACACAAACAGAAAGAGCACTCGGCATTAATTGTAATGTGGAGAAAGATTTATTTACATTCAACCTCATGCTAAAAGACCAACCACCAACCAGGCGTAGCATCTTGTCCACACCCACAGCAAAATATGACCCCCTTGGATTCATAGCTCCTCATGGGCTCGTTGGCAAAGGAATCCTCCAAGAAATGTGTAGCCAAGGAATGAACTGGGATGACCCGCTACCTAACATCTCTGGCCACAGTGGGAGTGCTGGAAAGGAGATTGACACAATTTGAAAAGAAATTGCAAATTATTGCGAATAAGCAGATTTTGTGTTCCTGCAGACTTTGGAGAGGTGGTAAAAAGAGAAATACGTAATTTTTCTGATGCATGCACTGCAGGACCATATTTCTTATCTCAGACTCATCAACAAGAACAAAGACGTTAACTGTACTCTCATCATGGGCAAAGCACGCATCTCTGCCACAAAGGTCATCACCTGGGTTAGAACTTACTGCAGCTGCATTATCAATTGCTGAGAGCAACATGCTGAGAGAGGAACTGCTCTATGGCAACAGTGAGGAGTTCTGGACAGACTAAGGTCACTCCAGGATACATAGACAACGAAGCGAGACATTTCCACACATTTGTTGCTAATAGAGTGCAGAAAATCTGCAACACCGGTTATGTGCCCACCAATAAAAATCCAGCAGACATGGCATCCAGGGGCACATCAGTGGATGAATTGCTTTAATTAAACTGGTTCACAGACCCTCAATTCTTGTGGGAAAGGAAAATTTTGAACTTCCAGTAGGAGATCCAGATTCATCTGAAAAGGAACATCCAAGTAGAAGACTAAATAATGGACAATGACATGCGACCACGACCCCACTGGAAACTTGGACCAGTCTTGGACACGGTAAAGGACAGATGGACTTGTCAGAAAGGTCAAAATAGCTTTTGCTGAAAGATTTCGAACAAAATGTCTGTAGTAGAACGTCAAGTTAATGAGTTAGTTCTGCTATTAGATTGTGAAAAGTAAATGTACAATTTCAGTGTATTGAAATGTTGCATGTTAGTTAGAACATGTTTACCAGGTTATTATTGGTTTGGTTAAATATCTTGGAAAAAATGATTTGTGTTCTATGTGCATAACAGCAAATAACTTTGAGGTAGTGTAAAGGCCAAAGAGCAAAGTCAGCTCTATTTGTTTTATGTCAGCTACAGTACAAGGTTACATGCTTTTATTTTAGTAACTTCCTTGTGAGCAGAAGTATGGTGATGGAAATCAGCTTAATGGCAAAAACAGAATGGAAGAAAGTTTAATGGCAAAACGGGTAAAACAATAAAAATAAAAACACAAAAAAGACTTACAGAAAGAGCTTTACAGATATATTACTTTATTGTTAAACATTGGACATTACTGTCTGTTTAAAATCTAATGTACATCTAGACAATTATGAGTGGTTTACAGTTTTCCCCTCATCTAGAAAAGCAAGAATTGTACTGGTTCCACAGCTGGATGGGAATCTTAAAGAAGCCATGCAGGTGGAGGAAGGCATGCTGGCAGGAGGGGAGGCACCCAGCGGGACACCAGGGGGTGGGAATGTAGGCTGAACACTGGACAAATAAACAGCGAAAATATGAACTGCTTACAGTTACAGTGAAAACAACTTACAGCTGCTCAAACATGCAATAGGGCTGCAGATGATGCACATGTTCAGTTATACTTCAGATCAGAAAGGCCAACAATGAGACAAATCAGGCGATGAAGTATTTCAAACGTCTTCACAGGTTACAGTTATGCAAATATCAGGAAACAAGTAAACAGATCTTTACAGACTGCAAGTGAGACACAAAAGGTCATACATGATTGAGCATCAGCATTTAAGTATATTATAGTAACAGCATGGCAATGAAAAAAGGGAAAGAAATTAACTTCAATGACGAAACGGGAGGTGATGGTGCACAGCTCCAGGATAAAAGCAGCTCTGGGTCCCTTTACTCCGTTAGCTTAATGCATTAAAGATAGAAGATAAGACATCACCAAACCAAACACCAATCTTTCCATCCTGCTGTGGCCCCAGTGGTGTTTATCCAGCTATTCTGAAGCATTCATAACAAGTCACCATCACTTGGTGCATTTCACGTCTGTTCAGCATGCACCGTCACCCTGAAGCTGCACCGACCCATAGGGTCATCGGTGGGAGTTTGGATAGCCTCATTGTTAAAGAGGGATTACATGGATGGTAGCCTCTCGCCTGTGCTCAACTTGACCATAATTCAGATTAAACTTCTCAGGCTGCCAATGCAAGAGGACTTGTGACGTTATGTCCCATTTCTGCTGCTCTAACTTAAAGTTTATCTTTCTAACAGAGGTGCACGGAAACAACAACTGACGGGTGTGACCCAAAGCAGGAAGAAGGCTGAACGGAAGAACTGCTTTAGATAAAATATTGCTTAAGCTGGCAAGTATTGCAAAATCCTCCTCTAAACAAAATCTGCAGGACACAGTTGTACACTGGGTGTAATACAAGCAGGACAGCTGCAGTAGCTTAAATGTCTGCAATTTGCAAAAACAATACATACGGATGATGAAGGCCGTAACTTCAAGTAGACACTGTTTGAGCAATGCGAGTTTGATTTTGCCGTGGTAAATCTTATATGAAAGGCACTGCAGGTACATATACAAACTGTGGTTCCAGTGCATCAGTGTCACCTCAACTGTTTCACCAGTCTAAGTATTTTGGATTTTGAATTAGACGTGATTAAATCTAATCTAGGCTTCCTTAAGAAAAAAAAAGAAATATGATTTGGAAGCTGTGAATCAGACACCAACTTCAGCGTCGCTAGCCAGTGTACAGCGATATTTTCCTTCAGTTTTCGTGTCACGCCGAGGCCATGGCACCCTGGGGGTGAGCCATAAAGGCCATGTTAAAACAAAACAAAAAACACCATCACAGCAGTTTAAGAGAATACACTTTCTCAGTCCTAGAAACTAAAATCTGATTAGTTTTATTTACTTGATTGGATCAGTCGAATTAAAGCAGACAGATGACAACATCAGCCTGTTGAAGGCAGATGACCTGGACTTCCTGTCAAGATTGACTTAATTTCTCTACTGCGCTCAAACACCGGCTTTAATGTTGCTTTTAATTCTGTAAAGTATAAGAAAAGACAAATCAAGTGAGGATTACATACATACCTAAAAGATTTAGACACTTGCTCTGAACATCTCAGGAAACAAAAGAGAAATTAGAACATTTAAGGCACTACAGTTTGTAGAATTTCATGCTTTGCTCCCATTTCATTGTCACACAGTGATTTCTTAAAATGCACGCATGTGTTGTAACGTTGCATGTTTGTGCGTCTTAATAACAAATGCTGACAAGAGTAAATAAAACTCTGTTTAAAAGTAAAAAATGAGTCAAACTTGGTTCTGAATGTCAGACATATTCAGAGTGATCTCTTTGTAACAGAAGAAGAAAACATTCAGTGAAAAAAAAATCAGCATTTCGGGATTGACTTTGAAAATGCCAGATGATTTGGGATATTTTTGTGGGTTTTTCGTAAAAATCTCGAGGGCATTTTGTTGTAAACAGGAAGCAGCTGCAGTATATTTGCCATGTTGAGTTTCTATGGAACCTGCAGGTCAATGAGACTCCATGCACTGAGCTGCAGGCTGGAACTCTAAAACAAACCTAACAAAATGTAGAATAAATACAATTTAGGATAATAAAATTGTTAAAATGATTTTAGTGAATAAAATCCCCCTCAGTAACTCTTTTTTTCCTTATTGAGAATCAGTCTGAAGAATCAAACTAAAATCTGAGTGGAAATAAATCTCTAACCATACAGGTCTTCCTCCATCCTCTGTTTAAAACTGTTCATTAGAATAAAACAGAAAATGATTGTACTGAAATTAAAAACAACATAAAGCTCCCCAGAGGAAACCGCATCCGTATCACTGCTTGCCACCTCTAGCCTACGGCGCCTCCTGCAGGAAGGGAGTGAAGGAGGAGCGGACGGTGCGACTTCTTAGCGGCTGCTGCACCCGGAAGTTGTTCACCATGCTCTTCTGGACTTCCTCAGCTGAGGTGAACAAAAGGCTCCGGAAGACTGCCAGCTGGAAGAAAGGTGTGAAAGAGTGAGATGCTGATAAAATCTTGAATCTTTTAAACCTAAACCTCACATCAAGCAGTATGTGCCTCAGTCAAAGAAAAAAGTGGTGTTGTGTCAAGAATTATATTAGTTTGTGGATCAGAGGAGGTGGATGGATGTGATTGTTTCCAATTGGTTAACAAGATTGTTTCTCTGTTAATCACATAACAACAGCATAAAGCTCTAAAGCATATGTGCTACATGATCTCCAGTTATACAGCACTCTGTGTGCAATAAAGGTGTGCAGAGCAGCAGATGGTGCAGGGAGCAGTCAGGTGATTTTTACTGTTGTGGTGCTTTTGTGGGTTAAAATTACACATCAATGTGCTAACACAGAGCTCTGTCAATTCCCTGAAGTTCGCGAAGAGTTGTTGTAGCCCAAACAACTGCAGAAAAATGTGACTCAGGTGCATCTCTGAATACCAACATTCTTCTAAGATGTTACAGAAACATCAACAGACCTGTTGATTTCCTGCTCATTGCTCAGCTGACAGAACGCTGTGTGAGGTGGCTGCATGTTTATTTGCAGGTAAAGTGGGTAACTGAGATCTGACCACTCAGGACGGATTTAATTTCAGGCCTAAACAGGACCATAGCTCCTGCACCGGTTATATTAGGCCACATGGGGGCAGTAGAGAAAGATCTTAAGATAATGACTGAACAACCTGGAGTGCAGTTGAAATACTTAGCATTTTCTTTTGTTTAGGAGGATTCCTGAGTGAAGTAACCCCAAAGCATCTAATGGTGTAAAATGTGCTTTAAATGTTCAACACTTCCTTTATTTTCTTTCAACAGAGGAGACACTTAATGAAGGAAACGGGTCAGAATTCCTGCAGTTACAACATCTAAGGTGGATATCAACAAAAGGAGAGAAGAGCATCCTTGGAGAATAATGTCCTTATAAAAGACCCAGCGCACAATATATGTTTCCTTTATTGGTAAAGAGACAGAAGTCAGACTTCAGTCTTTTTAGCCTAAAACAATCTTCATATTTGAGTCAAATGCAAATGAATAAAAATAGGAACCTGGTCATGGCTGACTTCTATGTGCTGTTTCATGATGATCCAGGAGACAGATTCAGTCAGAGGGGGCGTGGTCAGAGAGCCATGGTATGTCCAGTAGTCATTGATGTTGGCGGGTAAAAGACAACCTGGATCGAACCGGTTGAACTCCACTATGCTGTCCTGCAGACAGTCAAAGACAGAAAGAAGTGCAGCAATCATCATCTGCGTTTTTAGGAGCAATGCCAAATGTTTAAATAATGCAGAAAAAAAAAAGTTTATCAAGTCAGGGTGACCTTAAAGCGGCTTCTCTACCAAGCCTCCACCTGGCTCATGTTTAGTCCCAGAAGATATGAAGCGGGTGGTAAAAAACATAATGCCAAGTAAACCCTGTAGAGACCCAACTCATGAAAGGCTACAGCTTTCCAACCAGAGGCTGGTCCCTAAGCCACATCAGAGCTCTTCTAACTGCCTCTCCAGATATCATTCACTGGGCTGTGGACACATGAGGGCCTGCAAGCAGGTCTTCCAGTCTGCAGCAAAACGTAGCATATCGTTTACCCCTACCTCATCTCAACTTCCTCTGACCAAGCCTGGGGTATTTAGTGTAATTGTAGTGTAAAACCAGTAGAGGGAGCCACTTTAAAAAAGTGTGGTGATTAAGCTACATCTGGGATGTCCAAAGTGTTGCCCAGGGGTCATTGGCTCCCCTAGGAATAATTTTTTGTGGCCCCTGACAACAGTTGAAGAATGGTACAAATTTGGCCCTCCAGCAAATGGAGCTGATGCAGAGGGACACTCCTTTTATTTTTTATAATAAGAATTTTAATGACATATATCTTCCTAAATGGAAAATGTTAGGTACAACACAAGAGTGTTTTTCTTTAATTAGCCATGTCTGTTTGCTTCCATTTTAAGATCCTAGTAAGTAGGGCCACAAACATCTAATGACTTTTTATTCATAAGCAGACCTGGGCACACCCAGTCAATAAACCTAGCTAGATACACCAGGAGGAAAGTTCTTGTTTTTCTTGTTAGAAATGGACTAAAACATTTTCTACACCAACAAAATAGGAAATATTCCACCTAAAAACTAAGGAAACTCTACACCTTTCTTTTACTAAGGCACACTTCTGAGACCCAGAGCAGTGTTCTTTTCTTCTTTGTTTCATTAAAATATTTCACGTTTAATGTATTGTTGAACAGGTAAAAGGAAAATAATTCATAATTAAATTATTTTTTTGCTTTTAATGGAAAGAAAAAATAAAATAATGCCCTCCCCGATTACTTTTCAACTTGGCAATTTTGTCCCACGGTCCAAAATGTTTGGACACCACTAGTCGACAGGAAACATTTTCCACGCATGTGTGACTGACCTTGTGTCTGATAGCAGGCAGAGCGTCGACCAGCTTCTGTAGCCCCTCGTGTCTCTTTCCCACCTACACCAGGATAGGACAGTAATCTGGATTAAAGTCACAGATCATCTCTTCATAATCAGCTGAGAGCAGCAGCACCTCAGACAGACAATGTAACAACAAGCAGCAGATTCCAGATTAAAGGTAGTGAGTGTGTGTGAGAGGAATGAGAGAGTACCTTCAGAAAAACTCCGATAACAGCGAGTCCGTTCTCCTCCATCACTGCTTCCTCGAACAGAGTGTACCTGTCAGAGTTCCAGTGGACCAAATGGAGCTGAAAACACACAAGAGGACAATGAGTTGGAATGAAAATGTGTGAAAAAAACCTATTTTAATCAGCAATGGCTGCAACCTGATGCCCTGAACACTTTCACACAAACACATTATACTGATGGGAACTGTGAGGTAGATGTATTCCCAGCAACAAAAACCAGGGTTCAGGGGACAACGTGCACACAGTCACTGGAACATCTTGTTATGTAAGAACGTTATGGAACAACATGAGAATGAATGTTCTTTATTAACAAACGTTAGAGCCCAGGGACGTGGAGCCGGGCAGTTCTACTGAAACCAGACTCACAGCAGAGAAAAAAAAACTAATGTTTATTTTAATGCACATTAAATCGTTTTCAATAACCGAAGAAGGAAAAAGCAGGAGAGAAAAATAAATCAATGCTTTGTTTGGACAGTTGTACCTTTTTTTAACTCTTAAAATAAAACCATTGCTGGAACCTGATTAAAGAACAAAATGTTTCATTTGAGGAGTCTTGAACTAATCAGAGATTACTTTAGATTTAGTGAGATCAGGCTTTCATTAAACCCAAAGAAGATGCAACAGAGGACTTTGTGATATTTCTGGAAAATTGTCTCCTTTGCCTGAGCTAAAAAGAAGCATCATTAGTTATTACAACTGAATTATTTGTGCAGTAAGTTTTACAGGCAACAATGTTCAGCTGGTTCTGTCACATGTCTGTGATAGGGTTTTTTTCTGCTTGCAACAGAACATCACCTCCATGATTACCCAAAGCATTGTTTCTATTTTTTCCAGGAGTTAAATTCAACATATGCAAACAATGACAAATATAGTCTAGGTTTAGTATACATTGTTTTTAAGGACTAATGTTTTAAAATGTCATCCTTGCTGCAGAAATAATGAGTTAAAGTCATGTTTCCATTAGTGATGATTTTAGGAGAATGTTTTCAGTGAGCTGCAACAGATAACATTGGAAACTTTGCTATGCTGTGGTGGCAAACATGTAAAATGATTAAATCTTTTTATATATCCTGTCAAGTTTAAAGTTTTAACATGAAATCACACCTTTTACACAACTGGCGTATTACTTTAATCCATCTGCGCCTGGGTTACTGGAATTACTTGGATTATTTTGAAAACAGAATTCTGTTAAGAGGTTATAAGCAGAAAGTATCTGATGCACAGTTTATCCCGTTCTTAACAACTCCATATTAAATAAATATCAGGAAGTTTGGAGTGCACAGACGAGCTGACAGCCAGTTAAAAAAGGGCCAGGACCACAGCAGATTTCTGCAACGTTTACATAGTTCTTGGTGAAATCATTTTAAAGCTTAATATTGATCTCATGTTTGCATGAGACAGTTATTATAATATTATAGTTTTTTATAAAAATGTTGCGTCAAATCTACCTGGATGCACTTAATACATTTAAACATTGTTGGTCTGGAGCAACTTTTCATTGTAAATAACCATATAAGGAACCATTTAGTTTTATAGTAGTGTTAGTATAATGATCTACAGTGTTAGCATGAAACACTGAACTTCTTGAGGCAGACGTTATTTTAGGATGGCAGAAACCTGCTTTGGTCTAAGCCCCATCCTGACTGGCAGTTAGCGTGTCTGTGTGTTTATTTCATTTTTAGATTCGTCCTTCAGGACAGGAGTGCCCCAAGAATGTGTGTTTAGCCCTGCTTTCTACTCCTTATGTACAAATGATTGCCCACCTGCAAACACTTTTCTAAATATGGCAAAAACAAAACATTTTAAATGGATCATTAAGCTATAATGTAATGTCTGATCTTTGGTCATTTATTAAACCAATATCAAGCAGTATTTGTAAGATAATATTAAAACCCTATTAAACAAAGTTTTCATGGCACCACATTCTGCTGGGAAAAAAAAAAAGAGCTTTCCTACTCTTCATGTCTCAGTATTAATGGAGCATGTTTCAATGCTGACACGGTACCTCTGCAGGAAACAGCCTTCGGTCCACAGTGTGCTCTGAGCCCCAGTCATTGGACTCACCCCAGTGGAAATGGAACTGACACAGCCGAAATTTGTCTTGCAATGGACCTCCCTTCAATGCTGCACCAGAAACATAGAGAAACATCAGTGCTAGGGCTGCAGGACGTTAGAAAAACGTGTAATGTGCGATATTATTGGTGACCTGTGATGAAGGTTTTATTGAAAAGGTTTTGTCACAGAAACTTCTTAATTGTTGTTTATTTAATAACTTCCCCACCTGTTCATCTTTTTACTTTTTAAAACTCTTCATACTGGATCAAACAACTAGTATCACAAAACATTACAGACAGAGCCTGAATGCTTGGAACCTTAATACCGGTTAAGATTTACTGCAGTAAAGGCAGTTCTTTGAGATGCTCACTGGGTACCGTGATATTGTGATGAAGATTAATGTGTGATATATGGTGCAGCTCTTATCAGTTGTTCAGTTAAATTACATTTACAGCTAAAACCATATATTTACATACACTGTGTACAAAGACATTTTTTTCTCACTGACATTAAATCAGACTGAAGTTTTTATTTTTATTTTAGTTCAGTTAGAATTACCAAAATTATTAATTATTTGCAAAGTTTCAGAATATTAAAAGATTTGGTTTTTTACATTTTAATGACATTTGGAAGCTTCCCTATATTTGTTTAATATTTGGTAGAATTGCCTTTTAAACTGCATGACCTGTGTCCATAAGCGTCTCACATTTGTTTTTGGGATTTTGGCCCATTCCTCATAACAGAACCGGTAGAACTGGGTCAGGTTTGTAGGCTACTTTGCTCATAGACATCAGCTCAACCCATATTTTCTATGTTACTGAGATCAGGGTTTTGTGAGGGCCACTTGAAAACATTGACTTAGTTGTATTTAAGCCACTTTGTAATAATTAAGCAGTATGCTTGTCTGCAGGAAGACCCGTTTGTGCCTCAGCTGTAACTTTTTGGTCTTCAGATGTTGCCATCTATTTTCTGAAGTACACCATCTACATATTATAATGCTTCCACCAGCATACTTTAGTAGGAATGTTGTTCATTAGACAATGTCTAAAAGTTTGGGTATTTGTTCAGTTGTTCATTTGCAGGATAGAATCTGACCTATTATGTTGCTTTTGGAGTAATGAAATTTTCCTCTGTTTATTCAGCCCATAATTGTTAAACTAGATGAATGTGGCACCTGCAGGCATCTGGAAACAATTCATTTCCTGATATCTTGGCTGATTGTGAATTTTGCCATACGGAAGAAATGTGTTTCAGGTGTTGCCTTAAAATACATCTACATTTGTGCACCTCAGTGTTGTAAATGAACCAATCAGGACCTCATAAAGGCATGACGTCATCATCTGGGGTTTCCCAAAGTGTAAAGGCATAATAATCTTAGTCTCAGCAAACTTCTGAATTTGAACAAAGTAATTTTAAAAATCTGTGTCTTATTATTTTGGAATTTAGCAAATTAAACTCACACACCTCATACTGACGATGTGAAAACAGTTTGGAGATTTTTGCAAGTATTATAAAACTAAGACATCACATGCACATAAGTATTCAAAGCTTTTGCTCACTATTGTCTTGATGCACCTTTGGCAGCAGTTACAGCCATGAGTCTCAATATGAAGCCATAAGCTTGGCCATTGTATCATTGGGCAGATTGGTCCGTTTCTCTTTGCAGAACCTCTCAAGCCCCATCAGATTGAAAGGGAAATGTCGGTGCACAGATGTTCCATCAGAATCAGGTCTGGGTTCTGGCTGGTCCATACACGGACATTCACAGAGTTGTCCTGAATCCACTGCTTTGATATCTTGGCAGTATGCCTGCGGTTATTCTGCTGCTGAAAGATGAACCGCTGCCCCAGTCTGAGGTAAAGAACGTTGTGGAGCAGGTTTTCATCCAGGAAGTCTCTTTACATTGCTGCCTTGGACTTCCCCTCTATCCGGCCTAGTCTCTCAGTTCCTGCTGCTAAAACAACATCCCCACAGTATGATGCTGCCACCATCATGCTTTACTGTAGGGATGGTATTGGCCATATGACAGGCAGTGCCTGCTTGCTCCTAACATTATGCTTGGCATTCATGCTAAAGAGGTTAATTGTTGTCTCATCAAACCAGAGAAATGGGAAACTTTAGGCAGGTTTGTATGATTTTTGTTGTTGTTTGTTTCCACAATGAGACATGACAAAAATGTCAAAACTCTAAACATGCTGTCATTATGGGGTGACGTTTGTAAAGTTTTGGGGGGAAAATTAATTTAATCCATGTAACATAACAAAATGTGGAAAAAGTAAAGTGCAGTTTCCAAGTGTGTCGTATTTCCCACAAAGGCTGTTGAAAACCAGGTTGTTCAGGCAAAACACTGACCCAGAACCTTCCAGGAAAGCATACAGGGAGAGACTAGAACCCCTTTTAAAGGAAACACTTTTTACTGTGTTCATAAGCTTGGCATCACAGAAAACTAAACAGAACAAGCAACTCAAAAACTCATTTGCTTACAATAAGATAAAACAAAAACAGTCAGAAATTCCTGTTCTCAACATTGAACTGAAACCGTTTTGGTTCTTTGGACTCTGAACACAAAGCAGTTATTTCCATCTCTTTTGAACATTTTTAATTCTTCTGAAACGGGCCTTATATATTTAGAGTTATGGTATGTTGGTAAAAGCCTTATGATTATGCTGAAAAAGGTACCAATTATAAGTCAGACGGGGACCAGAACAAACGAGTCACATGAAGGTCACCAGCTGCACGTGGCGTTCTGACTGTAGGATTGATGGCTGGATTTTCATACATACAGGGGCTCTTTAAGGGAGGAATGGGGGGGGGGGGGGGGGTTAATCCTCTTATGTAGATCAAAACATGATTTCTCCCTGCAATACAGTCAGGATTTAAAGGGAAATTACACAGACAGGTTGGTTAGACTAAATTAAAAATGTTTCTACTTTTTAGAAAAATGTTTATTTGGGTTCATTTCTGCCAGAGGTTACTGGAAGAAAACACATGTTCATTCAACATTTAAAAATTACTCACAGTTCTTGTCTGTGGTGTCGTCATACTCGACCAGAAAGGAATAACCATTATTCCAGATTTGCTGGCAGGTCTGCGGATCGTAGGTGGGCACAAGAGGTTTCAGCTCCGAATCAAAGACGGTTTTTCTCACAGCGATGTCTATGGGAGACTGACGATCGCCTCCTGGTACCACAAGGGGTCCCTGCCACATGGGATGCACTGGAAAGGAGGACAGGGAAAACGAGAAGAAGCAGCAGGGGATAAAAAATTAAAATTAAAAAGTGAACTAAGATTACAATAAGCTGCGGCTGTTTCCATCGGCCCAAAGGGAAAATAACGCTGATTCATACTTTCCCTGTTCTCTTCTGCCTCCTGCATTTTCACATGGTCCATTTTAAAATAAACCAGAGATGCTTGACATATATGAGCTACACTGTGACAGTGCTATAAAGACTCGCAGTCCTTTCTCCTCCAAGAACGAAATAAAGAGAGAAAATTTGTCGCTGAGCAACGGTACTTCCTTCTACTCCTGACTTTTTTCTTTAGAGAAAAATGCTAAAGGAGAGAGAAGTGGGCCGGCTGTACAGAAAGTGACGCTCGGAATGTCCTGGCATTCCCCCAGCTCCACTCCACAGCAGGGAAACCGACCAGGACCTCTGGTAGGTCAAACCGCTGGCTCGGACCAACGTCTGTCAGCGGTTCTGACTTTTAATTACCCCAAACTCATCTCGGTTTGCAAAGCATCCCGATTCTGCTTTTTTGATCATAAAAAAAACTGTCCAAAAATCAGGAGAAACACTTTAACAAATATTCTACTTCATTAAGAAAAACTCCTTAATCCGAACCAAAAGCTACATGCAGAACAAGACATTCTCTTCTTCACCAACTCAGCTCGATGTTTAAGGTTTCTACTGAGGAACGAGCTGAACAGGTCTAACTGGGAGCTAACCTTCATCTCCATCAGACTGCAGTGGCTCCTCCTGCTGCTGTTGCCTGGTCACACAATAACTGCTTACAAAGCCTTTTCTACTCAGACACCGCTTAACTCTGAGCTGTTAGATAATCCCCTTTTTGGTCATTTCTTAATAGCTGGCAACATTTTTTAATCAGCTAAGTGGGTGGCCATCAGAGAGCAACCCTAACCCTAAACCTCCAAGGAGGTGATGATGTTGCTGCACCTCAGACTAGGACACAGCAGAAGCTCCAAATGACAACAAAAACAATGAAATCAACAAAAAAGAAAACTGTTTTTTTTTTTTATTATTACTGTCCTGCTGCATAGCATAAGTGTGACAAACTGATGGCTGGTCTCGGGGATCATCAAGAGGTTTTTAGGTAAATATAAGACAGACCTTTGTGTTCCTTTTGTTCAGAAGTGGCTTTGGCCTTGAAACTCTTCTCTGTAGCCCATTTTTGCCCAGTCCCTCGTTCTTAATGTTAAATCGTGAACACTGACCCTAACTGGGACCTGCAGTGAGTCAGACGTTGTACTAGCAGGGGTGTCAAACTCCAGTTCTGTCTGCAAATGGCAACCTTTTGGTGTGTCCCAAGTCCAACACACCTGAATCAAAGGACTAAATCACTTCCTCGTGCACTCGAGTTCCACTGAGTCCTGCTAATGACCTAATTATGTGATTCAGGTGTGTTGACACATCTAAAAGGTTGCAGGATGCCTGCCCTCAAGTTCCTCCTGGATGAATCATGTCCTCTTGGAGTAATTTTGGAATGGTTGCCACTCCTGGGAATGTTCACCACTGTTCCATGTTTTCTTCAATTATGGATAATGGTTCTCACTGTAGTTCCCTGGAGTCCTAAAGCCTCTGAAATTACATATAACACTGATAAATATATGAGACATTGTTTCTCATGTGTTCTTCAATTTCTTTAAGATGAGTTGCTTATTGAAGTGTTTTAGCCAACTTCATGCTGTCAGTAAGGTTCCGTTTTAGTGATGGAAGTCTAGCAATAAGCAGAGATGTGTAAGGATGATGAAACTGAAGAATGTGGGAAATTACACATAAGAGAGATGATTAAATTCTCACATGGTCAGGTTGGACTGGGAAGCTTTTTGCTTTTAATGCATTAAATCATCATTTGAAAACTGCCTTTTGAATTTACTCAGGTCATCTTTGATATCAAAATATGTTTCATGATCTTAAACATTTAGGGGTGACAAAAAGGCAAACAGAAAGAAGGGGCAAATACTTTATTGCAGCACTCTAAACTATACAGACACTTTTTAGGGGAAAAATTGGCTACACTGTAAAACAAGACAAGGAACTTGAAAAAAAACAAAAAAAAAACACTTGCATTTCCAAACAACAAGGAATCATGACAAATAATCATGCTTTCAGTGTCGACCAAAGTCAAGTTTTTATACAATATAAATCCACTAGATCTGATTCACACAGCTCTCGCAATTATTATTTTTTACAGCATTTACTTCAGTTACTGTAGACGTGTAACAGGACATACTGAGGTAGAGCACATGGTATGGAGCCAAATCATCTCCAAAGTCATGAAGACAAATGAAAGAAAATTGAAGAAAATCATTGGTGGGACTTGTGGTGTGTCGATGGTGATTTTGAAGAGGATGCTAATTTAAGACACTATGACTGTAACTGCATCTGGATCTGGATCTGGATTTAAGTCACAACATTTTAGTTTCCACTAAATCGAAACTTTATGTCTCTTTGTGGATTCAATCATTAATCAAAATGTATTGGAAGTGAAAAGCTTATTGTGTCAAATATTTGTATTTGAAAAAAAAAAAAGTCAACTGATTACAAATAAGTAATTAATTGTTGCCATGCGGGAACAGTGTCCCGGTTTTAAATCCCAGCCTGGGGTTCATCTGCATTGAGTTTGCATGTTCTTCTTGTGCATTTGTGGGTTCTCTCCGGGTACTCTGGCTTCTTCCTACAGTCCAAAAACATGACTGTTAGGCCATGTAGGCATTTCTAAATTGTCCTCAGGTGCGACTGTGTGCTTTCATGGTTGTTTGTCCTACAGGTCTGTGTGATGGACAACCTGTCTGGGGTGTACCCCACCTCTCAGCCAATAATTGCAGGAGATATCAGACAAAATTGTCAAATGACAGTGATATAGCCAGCTGATCACCTCAGTCTCTCTGATTCCTGCTGTCCATCCTTTCTGTCTTGTTTCTAGTATTTTCTGTGGGATATTTGTTCAGAAATTTAAAATGTCTCATAGTGGAAAACTAAAACTGATCACTATGAAGGCTGAACTTTTTGATAAACACGTCCTAAGGAACAACCAAAGATTATCCCCTCCTTGGTTGATCACATCACACTAATTAAACATTAACTTTGATTATCATTTTTTCCAATTTCTACATGTTTTTTCATGTTTTATCTGCAGCCTACGTTGGGATAAAGAAACAATGTGTAACTGTGCGTTGAAAGACAGGTATCTGGACTTGTCAGACCAGCTTGGTTGTGTGTGTGTGTGTGTGTGTGTGTAAACTTTATGGTAAAAAAAAAAAAAAAAACATGTGATGAGGAGGATTAAGATAAAGTTCCCAAAAAGGTAAATAAAGTCGTAGAGGGTTTCTGCAGCTTTAGGCACAGGGTTCAGTCTGGTACCGAAGTCGGATAGCAGAGAGAGACAAATGGAGGTTATACAAACTAAAGTCTTTCATTGAACTACAAAAGCCCAACCAGGCAGGAATGTAGGGCAAAGGGCTTCAATTGGTCAGCACCATCAGGGGAGCTGGTTATTACTGGGCAAAGCGCGGAGTGTTATTGATCTGTAAACACCTGTCCTTGTTTTTTTAAAGAAGCATGCACCCATTTCCTCCTTCCTAGACTCACGATGAAAGGTTCTGCTGTAACAGCCGAGACATAAAATAAGATGATCTGCAGCTAACATTATCTGTACTCACTCTGAGACAGGACATATTTGCTGGAACACGCAGTGAGGTTGCACCACCGGACAGGCGTCATCCTGGGACTCCTGGCGTGTCTGACGAGCTGTCGCTGAAAATGAGAGACCACGGGTCTAACCGCTGCAGAGAAACTCACCATTTTCCTCAAACTAACGATACTCGCTTCACTAAAAACGGCTACACTGTGAATTTTAACAGCTGTTATGTAAGAGGCGAGCGCGGCTAGCTGTTAAAACTCCACAGTAAAGTTAGCTGCCTGTTCAAAACAATGTATCGGATGGCTGCTGCTTCTGGCTCTGTATCCTCCCGACGAGTGTCGAGAGACGGAGAAAAGCGTTCCGAGTGTGACCACAAAGGCCAACAACCGTTTATACTAAAGCACAACGAGTGTCTGAGTCCTTTTAACCCGTTTTAACCGCACTGATAACCGCGTACAGTTGAAGTAAACCCTCGGTGGTTCACGGTCGAAGCAGGGGGAGGGGGCTGCGGTTCTGACCAATCAGAGGCCTCCTCTGAGGGGCGTTCGCAACAACCAAAACAACGGACAGGAAACCATCAGCGCTGTCGCGAGAAGTCACAGTTAATTATTGGTTAAAACGCTGTAAAAGGTTTAAAACGTTACGTTACACCTGTTATTGCAGCAGGTTAAAGAACATTTATTTGATAAAAACTTGAAACAAACAACAACAACAACAAAAAAAAACACACATTTTATTGTGTTACATTTATGTTTGGAAGCAGTTGTGTTTGGGACGCCTGTTAAAAGGAGATGTGAAAAGGCCGAAAGTCATTTTCTATTTTTTTGCATTAGCATTTTCTCACAGTAAAGCAAAATTTAAATGTATACAAAACCTGTTGTAACCCTAACAATCCATTTAAAATAAATGTATTGATGATTTGTTGTTTTAATTATTAGCCAGTCAGACTTTCTGTCTGCCCGGGGTACAAATACGACGCGACACAGAGGCAGCTTTCTTTTTATCCACTGACCACTAGGCTGGATGAGGACCCACGTTTATCTTGCCACCACACGCAGTGAACAGCATGATAAGAGAGGTAAACATCACTGTCAGAAAACTGCAGCAAAGGGAATGCATCTTAAGGTCACCAAGCCTCCATTAGATCTAAATGCCAACCAGATGTTTGGGAGGCATGTCAGGAAAAAGCCTTTTCTCGTCTAGCATCTCAAATGTTAAGATGTGAAGTCTGCAATAACTTTAAATGGGACTTGTGCTTTGGTCAGATAAGACTAAGACAGCTTTTCAGCATCAAACGCTCCAGGTGGGTCATGTGTTAAACAAGGGATGGAAATGTGGAAAAGCACATCTTGTATGCTGATAAGCATGGTGGAGGGTTTGTGATGCTGTCCACCTGTTTCTCTGTGAACGCTTTTGAACAACCAAAATATTTTAAATGGAAATTTGGTGGTTTTTGGCAGAAACCTGAAAAAAAGATAATCACCGGGTATTTCAGCATGATAATGATCCACAGGTGGCCAAAACAAACAATAGATTAGAATTTGGGTTCAGACAAGGCTCATTTGTCACATTAAAAGCACCCTTTGAAAATAGCAACCATTAAGCAGGTATTATAATTATTCTTCATTAAACCCATGTCTCTGTATTAAAAAAATGTATTTTTATATTGGCCTGATATACATAAAAGACTAAAGAAACATATATTTCCCTCAGAACCAATGACCTTTGATCCAACTAAACTGTTTTCTTCAGCTTGTTTAGTAGCTTCAGCGTTGCCTCATCAAGAACGTCACTTCCATCTCTAAACTGCAAAGGCCAGTAACTATGTTTACAAAAACTCATAAGGTGTGTACTTTATTCAGCCGGGGTGATTCAAAGTAAACATGGAGCTCTCTGACGTAATTTCAATACACGTCGCAGGTGAACCGTTCATAATCACAGTACATATTAACATTCAGTCTTCACAAACATCTTAATGAACAGCTGTTACCTGTTTTCATACATATACATGAATAAGCAGCCTTCATCAAAGACACCCAAACAACATTAGGTAGGTTCACTGATATTTCTGCAATGTCACAAATACATTCAGTTTTCTTAATGTTTCAGATCCAAGTCAAGGAGCAACAGTGATATTATAAAAATCATGATTCAGGGTATTTTTGGTGGTTCATAAGTTAAACATCTAAAGGTTTTAAATTGAAGAAAAGCCTGATGATTGGTGAGACATGTCATCACAACATTTAGCGAGTCTGCTCCTTGAATAAAAAGAAAAATCAATAGTTTTACCTCTGTTGCAGAGATTACAGTTTTACTGAGAAGAATTTAGACCCCTTTGGTTCTCAAGGGGTTGCACACTGGCACAGTTGGTAGCAGTGTTGCCTTGCAACAAGAAGGTCACGGGTTGGAATCCTGGCCGACTTTCTGCATGGAGTGTGTATGTTCTCCCTGTGGATACATGGGCTTTCTCTGGGTACTCAAGCTTCCTTCCACATTCCCAAAACATGACTGTTAGGTCACTTGGTCTCTGTAAATTGCCTGTGATAGACGAGAGAATGATCAAGGCTGTACCCCGCCTCTTGCTCAATGACTACTGAAGATAGGAACCTGCACCCCTGTGACCTGGCATAGACAATGGAAGGAAGGAAGAAAGAAAGGATGGATAGTCTACAGCTTTTCTTTATTGCTGGTTCTGATGTCTCTCATCTTCCTCTTGACAATACTCTGTAGAGTCTCTGTGGGGGTTCAGATCAGACCAGTTGCCAGCCAATCAATCGCAGTTGATTAAAGCAGGTACTTGTACTTTTGCAGTGTGGGCCGGTATCAAGTTCTGCAAGTAAATAAAATAAACATCTCCATAAAGTTTGTCAACAGAAGGAAGCATGAAGTGCTCTAAATTGTCCTGGTAGATGGCTGCACTGACATTGGACTTGATAAAACACAGTGGACCATCATGAACAGATAGCATGATGCCCCAAATCATCACTGACTGTGGAAACCTCACACTGAACTTTAACCAACATGGATTTTGAGCCTCTCCACTCTTCCTCCAGACTTTGGAACATTGATTTCCAAATCAAAGTTGATTTTGAACCACAGACCAAAAGTCCAGTCTTTTATGTCTTTAGCCCAGGTAAGATGGTTCAGGAGTGGCTCCACACAAGCAGTGACAGTTGTAGCCCATGTCCTGTTGGTCTGTGTGTAGTGACTCTTGAAGCATTGACTCCAGCTGCAGTCCAGGCATCTCCTACAAACTTTTAAATGGTGTTTACCTCATAATGCATCCAAAGCTCTTAACCTACCAATGCTTCCACTCAACTTCTCATCAATATGCTTGCACACAGCAATCTGAACAGCCAATGACCATTTGTGGCTTACCGTCCTTATGGAGGGTGTCAATGACTGTCTGCTGGATGACGCTGAAGTTAGCAATCTTCCCCATTATTGTAGGTCATGACAGATCATTTCTGTAAATACAATAATTTTACTGGCTGCAAGCCATAATGATAAAAAATACAAGAACATTTTCAAATATACAGTCTGTATTGAGGTCAATGCCATCCTTTCTCACATCAGGGGGCACCGTAGAGGTTGGCCTCTTGCAGGGGGGAGGTGTTCCTCCTGCTTCTAGAGAGGACAGTGATCTGCCAAACTTAACTTTGCTCTTCCCTGCATGCCAAGTTCCAACAGCATCTTCAAAATAGTATTTCTCCATTTCTTTAGCAATTGTGTTTATTGACTTTCCTTCTTTCTGCAGACAAATCATACAGATTTGTTTGTTCTACAACTTAATAGTATATCGTCAGTTGCAAAATCTTTGAAATACATATATGGTGTCCAGTCAAGCCTGTCTTCTGAGTCTTACTCAATGCATTCATCGTTCAACATCTGGAAGTTCAAGCCGTCCCTTTTCACTTAGCCTCTTGTTGACTTCGTTGTTGTGTCTTGTGTTGGTGTAAGTTCATTGACTTCTGCATTTCTCTGGTCCATGTTTTCATCTTGTATCAATTTTGATGCATTTTCATCAAGGTCTTCCTAACAACTAAGCTATGAAATACAAAGTTTTACATTGTATAAATTCATTAAATATTCCTATTGAAGTTTCAGTAACAATTTCATAGTTTTTCATACCTTAGCTTTTTTAAAACTGGCAAAAATATTGTTACAAAAACTGGTGGGCACTCATTGACACCAGGCACTTTTGATGTCTCAAATGAAGGCCCTCTGATGCATTATTACTGACCCCTGGTGGATTATCCGTGCACTACATGTGTCCGATTGTATACATCAGATTGTTCAAAGAAAGAAAATATTACACTGATGTAGATGTCTCAAAAACTCATCTATCAAATATGATACGTTTGGGGTTAAAGGGTTATTTACACAAATAAATTCATGCTCATATTAATGGGACGGTCTAATGTTATCACACCGTTGTAACCCAACAGGACCCAGAACAAGACAAACTTGGGAAAAAGGGTCAGAAACTGTTGTATTTATTGTCTTCATCAAACTGGTCCAAAAAGCTCTTGAACAAAAAACCAATATCTAGGTAACTTTTGTTTGGATTCTCCAGGAGCCAATGGCTCAGTATGGCCAAGTTAAAGATGTATGGGTACATTTTTGCAGAAAAATCATTTTAACTGGGGAAAAGAGGTAGCAAACCAACACCCTTATGGCACAAACTGGACAGAACCTGTCAGTGTTGAGCATCACCGAACCCGTAAGACATCATCAGCATTTACAGGCAGGAGTACCACGACTTCAGACACCTCGGCCCGCCTGCCTGTTCACCTCTTTCACGTTTCACTGCTGACATGTTCTTTTTTCACCTTTACAGAGACCTCCACTAACACCCTGACTTGTGTTGCATGAGAAATACAGTACATTTATAAAACAAATTACAAAAAGCACTTTTTAAACCATCAACAGAAGCAGTTCAGAACTTTAAATGAATAAAAATATGCAAACTTTACTGAATTTTCAAAAGTTTGTTAAAATATGAATCTATTTACAGCGTCATGTCAGAAAGTGGGTATGAAAGCACAAAAAGGGGAGGGGACTAAAAATGAAATTGTTCTTCATTGAACTGGTGGTTTATTCATTTCAGCCTAGTGTCTGTTTGAAGCCAAACACAAAGAATTCAGTCATTCAGACGGATTTAGTCCAAAGCAATTATGTCGTCGTCGTCGTCTGTTGCAGCGGCTGTAGCCGATGGGTCCGTCCGTGGGCGCTTGGTGGAGGTTTCACTGGTCTCCGGGTCCGGGTGCTTCCTCTTAGTGCTGGTCGTCGCCGCTGCAGAGCTGGACGGTGCACCCCCCTCCTCATCAGAGTCGACTATCATGATGTCATCATCTTCTGCTGCAGCTAAGATCCAAGATCATATCAGTTAACATCAATAAGATGCATTAAAAATGAATTAAAACATGAAAATGTCTAAATGAAATAATTTCTGGAAATGCACATCGTATCACCAGCTTTGTTTTAAAACCTACAACTGATGTCTTTGCATGAATTTTATTGTTGTAAAGCAAAAACAGTTTTAACAGGATGTGTAACCTCCTCTTAAAATTTAATTGGGCCGATTGTGGTGATGCTGACCTTTAGAAGACGTAGAAGGCTGGGCGGAGTCTTTGTTGCCATTGGTGATGCTGTTAACTTCCTCCTGGTTGCTCTGAGGGGGAGGAGCTTTGTCTGGAGCCTCCCCCACCACCTCAAACTCCACATCACGCTCCAGCTCCTCACTGCCAACAAACAAAGATCCAGATTTTAGATTTTCTGCTCACTCAGAATAAATCTCAAAAGAAGAAAAAGTGATCTGTCAGATTTTGCAGTGCATCACATTCTTGCTCTTATAAGCATGGAGGAACATACGTGTGCAGAACGTTGACGAGGAGCGTGTAGTCTTGGAGGAAGTCGTCAGCTTGGAGACGGCTGCCGTTACGAATCCCAAAGTCAGAGAGGAATTTGTTGTTGTTGGCTGTGAAGAGAAAATGTGCAGATTATAAATGCAGGACTGAGAAGTGCTGCTCCTCAGTCTCTGACCCAACAACAGTCAACACTTAAGACTTTTTAAACCATGGGTCTTGTGGTTTTTGGCCCAGGTAGTTGGACAGCTGCTGGTTTGGGTTCTGTGGACTGGAGTTCTGTGACTGAGGCTTTATGTGGGTCTGATTAGAACTCTAAAGTGTTGAATTAAACAGTATTCTAGTTCCTTCCTACCTTCCGTCTCTCCTTCCTCTGAGGAAATGAGTATTGTTCCTTTGCCGTCTTCTATCTGAACATCTGGAGCGACCATGCCAAACCGTTCCTTTAGGATCTAAACAGAAATATTAAAACCAATCAAGGGGTAAAAACAAGTGCATCAGACCAGCGATGCATCATTCTGTGCCATCAGGCCAGTACAGCGATGAAAACCCACTCTATGGCGGTTTGGTGCAGTCATTTACCTTGTCCTGCAGAGACAGAACCGTTGTTTTTTGCACGTTGACTTTAACTGTAACTTCTGGTTTGCTGGCGCAGACGTAGCAGTTCAGACTGGGCTTGTCCAAAATACACGGCACCAGCAGTTTCTTTCTGAGGTTCGGACATTTATTCAGGAAGATCTGGAGAGGATGGGCATGAGAGGGAATATAGTAAACCAACAGAAAACAGAGATGATCAAGACACTGCAGTCTAAACAGGAATCTGGTTCTACTCCAGCATGCAGGGTTATTACAGGATCACCAGCAGGGATGCACAATATTAGAAAATATTGCGATGATATCAGTTGCGATATACGCCCATTTTCTTCAGTCCCCTTTTTCTCCTCTGTGCTTCTATCACTCTGTGACATTCAGCAATTAAGGCAATGTCATCTGTGTCTGGTGAACATCTGCTACCCTGAGACTCTGTCCAACTGGCTAAATATAAGATCAGCACAAAAATGCCATTTCATAACACCTGGATTATACTGGCCAACAATTATTGCACTCCAACCAGAGCCTGCATGAAGAGAAATTAGTCCCATCAGACATCCTGCCAATGTTTCTAAACTCCTTATCATTAGAGAACGGCATGTTCCACAACAGAACTGAAAACAACTCCGCCTGTGGTAACACAGCAACAGAATTCAAAATCACATTCTTGATTTATTAAGATTATTCTATATAATGCATTGCTCTAACGTCCATGTTTTAAACCATGGCTTATTTTGGTGGGCAGCTTGCAGACCTGTATTACAGGCTATGCACATGAACAAATCTGGATTTTACTAACAGTAAGTGTTTGTGGGGTTTTACAATGACAGTCCGGCTCTCGTTGTGTCTCAGCGCGGAACCGGACGTCTCCTCCAAACAACAACCAGCTGTCTTGTGTGGCTCAGAGGTCAGGAAAGCAGAGGTGCGCTCTAGTTATCGACACCATTCAAGGAAGGCGCCATCTTTCTGAAGCAGTAGGTTTTTTCCACACAAGATCAAATAGAATCTACACGAGACGTGTTATGAGTTGAACTCTGAGCAGCTGGAGTTAACCTACCACCATTTTTAAATGATTTATTATAAGAGGAACAAAACCAAACATTAAGATTGATAAAACATGAGGAAAATATGATCAACACAAACTGCTGGGATTTGGGTTTTAAATACTAGAAACAGAACTAATAGAATGAATGAAAGCAGTAAAGTCTGTAAATGAACGAATGTAAAGTTTTCCATGGAAAAGAAATGTTTCTCTGCAGTTCTCACAGAACATCGACTTTAATGTCGTCCTCATGTCTCTGAAGCTGGTGGTTAAGTGGGATTTAATCTGGGCAACATTTTCATAAATGTCTTCTGGCCTGTTGGTCAACAAGAGTTTCTGGCTATGTTCTAGCTGGATCCATATGACTGATCAGAAATCTTTTGAGAAGATGACAGAAAACTAATTCTGCAGATTTCATAAGCACCTCCCAGAGTAGTTATTTTATTATTGAAGGTCCTTAGCACATTGCTATGAAATATGAAAGAATTGAAGTTTACCTTCTCTTTAACAAGTAGTTAATGAAGAAAGGATAATTACAGTTAACTGAATAAAATAAAAATGAAACCCTTAGCTGAGCTCAACACACCGAGAAGACTGAAACCCAAAATTATCCCGAGCTCCCAACAAAGCTACACACAAGTTTTGAAACGTAATCATATTTAGTCCTCCTGAACCAACCGTGCGGCAGGATTCCAGCTCTCCAGAGAGGATCTTCAGTCCTTCCAGCACGATGAGTCCTGCAATGACAGCGTTGGTTGTGGCGATAGCTGGGATGATGTTTCCTGCCATAGCTGAAAGAAATCAACTGTTTGAGTGAAGCTCTGAACTAGGGCTGCATGAAAGCAGAAAATCATTTTTACTGGTAAATATCATCATGCTCTAAATTCACATTTTCCCCACTCATCTGTTTGTATGTTAGGAGTGCTTGCAGCACTCTTACTTTGAGCACTTTGGACACTAATTTGTGTCAGGTGTGGAAATCTACTGCATCCAACAGGCTGAATATCTTATTGGCATGGAAAAATATGTATTCACTGGAATATATAAGCAAACAATCACTGCATTCAAGTCAGTCTTTAGTCATATTATTATTGTACACATTAATGCTGCGATGACTGTGTATTCCTGATACATTGTGAAGCTCTAGAGAAGCCA
Source organism: Girardinichthys multiradiatus (assembly GCF_021462225.1). Lineage (NCBI taxonomy): Eukaryota > Metazoa > Chordata > Actinopteri > Cyprinodontiformes > Goodeidae > Girardinichthys > Girardinichthys multiradiatus. Next base: position 47,302,300 of record NC_061795.1, on the reverse strand, counting down.
TTTCCTGCAGCCAGACATAAAAACGTACATTTTACATCGAAGCGGCTCTTCATGTTCATGCTGAAAATGTTCATTCGCAGGTTTGATGCTGCAGTAACAAAGTCCATGGCTGGAGGGTCATCCTGACATCAGGGGGGAAATGAAGGATTTAATCAGCACAAAGTTTTCAGGTTTAAGTATTTAAAAGGTGATATTCTGTAATAATTCTAAGCAATATACCCAACACTACTATCCATTCTTGACAGTTGAACTAAACAGAACAAATGATCTGTATGTAAAGAGGAGGAAATTGTACAGCGGTAGCTTCCCTCTAGTGTAACAGAAAAATGCTGCTTCCTCCTTCACAGTTTGAGTTTTTACTTTGTCCCAGACGAGCTCGGCACCCTCGCCCTTCTCCTGCAGCTGTGAGCGCAGACTTTCCACGCTGTGCTGGAAAAGCTGGCAGTACCCCCAAACATCCAGAACCTGCTGGTCCTTCAACCCGGAAGTTGTGGGACTCTCCCCCTGAGCATGTCCTGAGATAATGACAGAACAACAATGATGTGAGTAAATGGTGCAGGTAAAGAAACCAGGCTTTCTGACAGAAACAAACTTCTTGTTCAAAAGGAACTTTGACTCCTTCATAAATACAGGTCCTTCTCAAAATATTAGCATATTGTGATAAAGTTCATTATTTTCCATAATGTCATGATGAAAATTTAACATTCATATATCTTAGATTCATTGCACACTAACTGAAATATTTCAGGTCTTTTATTGTCTTAATACGAATGATTTTGTCATACAGCTCATGAAAACCCAAAATTCCTATCTCACAAAATTAGCATATCATTAAAAGGGTCTCTAAACGAGCTATGAACCTAATCATCTGAATCAACGAGTTAACTCTAAACACCTGCAAAAGATTCCTGAGGCCTTTAAAACTCCCAGCCTGGTTCATCACTCAAAACCCCAATCATGGGTAAGACTGCCGACCTGACTGCTGTCCAGAAGGCCACTATTGACACCCTCAAGCAAGAGGGTAAGACACAGAAAGACATTTCTGAACGAATAGGCTGTTCCCAGAGTGCTGTATCAAGGCACCTCAGTGGGAAGTCTGTGGGAAGGAAAAAGTGTGGCAGAAAACGCTGCACAACGAGAAGAGGTGACCGGACCCTGAGGAAGATTGTGGAGAAGGGCCGATTCCAGACCTTGGGGGACCTGCAGAAGCAGTGGACTGAGTCTGGAGTAGAAACATCCAGAGCCACCGTGCACAGGCGTGTGCAGGAAATGGGCTACAGGTGCCGCATTCCCCAGGTCAAGCCACTTTTGAACCAGAAACAGCGGCAGAACCTGACCTGGGCTACAGAGAAGCAGCACTGGACTGTTGCTCAGTGGTCCAAAGTACTTTTTTCGGAATGAAAGCAAATTCTGCATGTCATTCGGAAATCAAGGTGCCAGATGTCTGGAGGAAGACTGGGGAGAAGGAAATGCCAAAATGCCAGAAGTCTAGTGTCAAGTACCCACAGTCAGTGATGGTCTGGGGTGCCGTGTCAGCTGCTGGTGTTGGTCCACTGTGTTTTATCAAGGGCAGGGTCAATGCAGCTAACTATCAGGAGATTTTGGAGCACTTTATGCTTCCATCTGCTGAAAAGCTTTATGGAGATGAAGATTTCATTTTTCAGCACGACCTGGCACCTGCTCACAGTGCCAAAACCACTGGTAAATGGTTTACTGACCATGGTATCACTGTGCTCAATTGGCCTGCCAACTCTCCTGACCTGAACCCCATAGAGAATCTGTGGGATATTGTGAAGAGAACGTTGAGAGACTCAAGACCCAACACTCTGGATGAGCTAAAGGCCGCTATCGAAGCATCCTGGGCCTCCATAAGACCTCAGCAGTACCACAGGCTGATTGCCTCCATGCCACGCCGCATTGAAGCAGACATTTCTGCAAAAGGATTCCCGACCAAGTATTGAGTGCATAACTGTACATGATTATTTGAAGGTTGACGTTTTTTGTATTAAAAACACTTTTCTTTTATTGGTCGGATGAAATATGCTAATTTTGTGAGATAGGAATTTTGGGTTTTCATGAGCTGTATGCCAAAATCATCCGTATTAAGACAATAAAAGACCTGAAATATTTCAGTTAGTGTGCAATGAATCTAAAATATATGAATGTTAAATTTTCATCATGACATTATGGAAAATAATGAACTTTATCACAATATGCTAATATTTTGAGAAGGACCTGTATATGGTAAAATCTTTAAATGCTGACTTTTGACCCAAGTAACTTTTAACCTAATAAAACCATAAATGTGCTTCAACCTAAAGCCAGGAAAGTAATTTTTCTTAATTCTCAGGAACAAGAACTATGAGAACATACCACTGTTCTCCAGCTGCTGCCAGTCCAAAGGAGTGGGAGCTTTCCTCTTTTTCCACAGCTTGTCCATGGTCAGGAGGTACATGATGTCATCTTTGAAGAGCTTTGGAGAAGAGCCAATCACAGCGGAGATGTTACTGCAGTTCAGAGCTGATAACATTCGAAAGCAACACAGATTTCAGTGACCTTAAAGTCTCCACGCTTCTGGTAAACTATCGGTGAATACGTATAATCCTCCTAGAGACGAAAAACGAGGTTCTGTTTCTGCAGGCAGTTTGATTAGAAGTCTCTTTAATCAAGATATCTGGAGCTACAGAAACCATATCTGTCAGTTTTACCAAACAAACGTTCCCCGTCAGCTCTTCCCTCCTTTATAGTGATGTCAGATATATTTATGAACTAAAGATAATTAAAGTCATTCATCAGTCTGCAAGTTCCAGTCAAAGCAATAAACCTCAGAATCACAAATCCTCTGAGGTTTCAGGGCCGATTTGGTGTCCTTACAAGGGGGAAATCTGCACATCCTCTTCCTAACGGGACATTTTATTGAACTGTGATCCCAAATAAAACCAAAACTATCATCATTAAAGCTCTACGACGGAGTTTTAGGGTCACTTGGAGAAAAAAGAAATAGAGGAAGTTTTTATTCTTGCTTCACTAATTTAACATTAAACAGAAAATTATGAGAAAAAAAGTGGAAAAAGTAGATCAACAATTAAGACAAAAATGACACCAGAGCAAAGTTCTGGGGCCTCATGTAACACAAACACCTTGCGGCGCATTGTATTACCCACAACTCAGTACAAAAGTACGTTGTGTGAAAGTTTCCCGTAATCCACGCAAACTGTTTCAATCGACAATAACAAACTACAGAAACTTCCCTAAATCCACTGAAATATGACTCCATTCAGATTAATTTAATTCATGGAGCATCAAACCCGACGTTTTTTTCAGTTTCACTCTTTTATGATTTGAACCTGTATGATTATACTGAAACACATTTAGCCTCATTAAATAACACCTAAAAAAGATGGAAACAACCTCAGTTGGACATAAACTGTGAATCTTCCTCTGTTTTTGTCACCTGTAGATGAAAATGCGCATCGATCTGAGCGATGAGGAGCATAAAATGCATGTGAATCATCTAAGGAAAACGGTGTCGGGTCAGCAGATTAACTCTAAACAAGTCAGGTTTGATGATTCCTACAGTGGACAAGCTGTAGACAATCACACATGTTCATAAATAGCTGCGTAAAAAAATGGCAGCTTTTAACAGCTGGAGGAAATCCCAGATGAAAGTTGTTTTCAGAGATTATACTGACCTGCTGGTACATGATGATGCATGGCTTATTAGCTGGTTTAGACTGCCCAGCGTTACAGAGGGAACCCAGAAGGAACTGAGTGTCCCTGGTACCAGTTCAAGTTCTCACTACGCTGAGGTCCTTTCAACCAGAGCTTTTCAGAGGGAGCTGACTCTCAGGTCGGGTATTTAACAATCACCCTGAACCGGGCCATGCCGGCCGTGTGGGCCGGCCTCATTCATACATTGTTCACACATATTAAGGTAAACATCATAATGCAATTTGCAGCAGGGTGCTGGTTTCTACATGTATTAAGAGCTATGGACTGCACTCATACTGCTATAATTATTATTTTATTGCATGATCTAAGTATTTGATCACCCAACAACCAGTAAGAATCCTGGCTCTCACAGGCCTGCTAGTTCTTCTCCAAGAAGCCCTCCTGTTCTCCACTCATTACCTGTATTAACTGCACCTGTTTGAACTCGTTATCTGTATAAAAGACACCTGTCCACACACTCAATCAAACAAACTCCAACCTCTCCACAGTGGCCAAGACCAGAGAGCTGTGTGAGGACATCAGGGATAAAATAGTAGACCTGCACAAGGCTGGGATGGGCTACAGGAAAATAGCCAAGCAGCTCGGTGAGAAGACAGTAACTGTTCGAGCAATTAGAAGAAAACGGAAGAAGTTCAAGATGACGGTCAGTCTCCCTTGATCTGGAGCTTCATGCAAGATTTCACCTCATGGGGCATCAGTAATCATGAGGAAGGTGAGGGATCAGCCCAGAACTACACAGCAGGACCTAGTCAATGACCTGAAGAGAGCTGGGACCACAGTCTCCAAGAAGACCATTAGTAACACACTACGCCGCCATGGATTAAAATCCTGCAGCACGCACAAGGTCCTCCTGCTGAAGCCAGTGCATGTCCAGGCCCATCTGAAGTTTGCCAATGACCATCTGGATGATCCAGAGGAGGAATGGGAGAAGGTCACGTGGTCTGATGAGACAAAAATAGAGCTTTTTGGTCTAAACTCCACTCGGCGTGTTTGGAGGAAGAAGGAGGATGAGTACAACCCAAAGAACACCATACCTACCGTGAAGCACGGAGGTGGAAACATCATTCTATGGAGATGCTTTTCTGCAAAGAGGACAGGACGACTGCACCATATTGAAAGAAGGATGGATGGGACCATGTATCAGGAGATCTAGCCAACAACCTCCTTCCCCCAGTAAGGGCATTGAAGATGGGTCGTAGCTGGGTCTTCCAGCATGACAACGACCCAAAGCACACATCCAGACCAACTAAGGAGTGGCTCCCTAAGAAGCATCTCAAGCTCCTGGAGTGGCCTAGCCAGTCTCCAGACCTGAACCCAAACCTTTGGAGGGAGCTGAAAGTCCGTTCTGCCCAGCGACAGCCCTGAAACTTGAAGGACCCGGAGAAGATCTGTATGGCGGAGTGGCCCAAAATCCCTCCTGCAGTGTGTGTAAACCTGATATCTGGAATTGCAAACAAAGATTTCTGTACCAAACATGAAGTTTTGTTTTTCTGACGCATTTAATACTTATGCAATAAAATGCAAATTTATTAAAAAAAAAAAAAAAAAAAAATCACACAATTTTCCAGATTTTTGTTAGATTCTGTCAATCACAGTTGAAGAGTACCTATGACAAAATGAAAGACGTCCACATGTTTTGCAAGTGGGAAATCCTGCAAAGTGTATCAAATACTTGTTCTCCCCACTGTAGATATCGCCGTTCGGATTTGACACAAATGGCTAAATAATTTTTATTTCGGCCAAGGATCGTAATTCAGCTCCTACCGTGTTAAAAACATTTAACCTCCTGCCTCCACCTCGGACACTGCAATCGGTATTTTATTATCAGCGAATCTCTTCTTTCTTGCCTTACTGACCGCTTCCGTTGCCATGGTTATTTGGACACGTGGTTGGTGCCTTCCAGATATTTATAACAATTTGAGTTTGTTTTTATGGGCAGGGACTGGGCGGCTTAAGCGCCGCGTGCAGCTGCACCCAAGTCACAGCTAACTGGGATGTATGAAGACTACGTGTGCGGTGACATGTCTACGCACGGGTTCGTGCATCTGACTTCTTGTGCGCCGCAAGTTTCACAATTTCTCCATACTGCAAACTTTTAGTAAAGAAAGCTGCAAACTCTTTCGTACATGAGGGGTCTTGAGCTTAAAACTTTACTTAAATAAGATTTAATAAAGAATTTATTTTACCATATAAACGTTCTGTGGAAACACATGCAACATATATTCAACCTGTCTGAAAAGAACGCAGCACTTTTAGCATTCCGTATTTTCTGCAAAATATCAACTTTATTCTCAACATTTTGGATTTATTTTTGACATTTCAACTTAATTCTGTAATAGTAAAAAAAACTCCACCAAGTGGCCCTAATACTCCTTCATAAACCTCTGACTCCAACACAGCAATGATAAATAAAGCTGACATACATGCTTCAGCATCAAATTGCTGGGTTCAGATCTGCTAACATTTCAGCAGTGGATGCAATGAACTCACCATGCCAAGAAACAATGCAGCACAGCAGAACAGTGCGTCTGTTACCTTGTTGAAGAGTTTGATCGGGTCATATCCGGTGGATCGGGCCCATTCCTTGGTGGAAACGCGCCTGATGTCGCCATCCTTCTCCGAGGCCGTGGCACGAGCTGCTGTCTCTTCGGGATTCCCTGTTCACAAAGAAACAGTTTTCTCAGTTCAGGATTGACGGAGAACCGTCTAGCCGCTTCCTGATCATCAATATTTAAAACACTGAACGGTTAAAGAGAACAAGACAAAAAAAGGCGGATTCTGAGCTCCGACTCACATGCAGCCTCTGGGTCAGCAGTGTCTGGTGAGACTTCTTGATCTGCATCTTCTTCTCCAAACAGCTGGCTAGAAACCAAACACTAAAATCACAACCAACAAACAGCACTCTCTGGTTTTTAATAAGGGTGTTAAAATTATGTCTATACAGAAACAGGATAGTTTGAGAAACTTTATAAATCCAAATTCATTTCCAAACTAGATGGAAAACAGGGATGCAGATGGGTTTATAACAACAGGTGTAAATGGGTCATTCTTAATAAAATGTGAGTCTTACTTGAAGAGATATTTCGCCCAGACGATGCAGTGAATGGGCTCCGATGGTGTGTTTCTGATGGTGCATCCTGGGAAGGTCTTCTGGGCTGGCTTTGGTTGGCACTCATAGCACTCTGTCATTCCCTGGTGTTAATAAAGAGAATGAGAAATTAAAATTGCATGAAGACCTTCTGTTTTCGTTGCAATAAAATGTGTCCACGTTTACCTTTTTGATGACGGTGACCTGTCCAAGGTACCCTGCGGTGCCGCTCTCTACCAGAGGAATATCAGCTGCCAGGCACATCCTGTTAACATGGTTACGGGCAGCTATGGAGGAACACTTTTATTTCAATCATCTGAATCCAGTTTACAGGGAAAGATAATTACAAAATAATCTCATATTAGGTTACCTCTGTTATCCAGAGCATTCATCACTAGCATGAACTGTCTAAAGAATTCCACATTGTAATCAGGACTGTTGAAAAAGAAAGAATAAAAACAAAACTCATCAGAAACATGCATCATCAGGTATGTAATACGGCTTATTGATGAGAATTTCTTCAGATTTTTATTTAAAAAAGGAAAACTCACTTCATGATGCTGTCATGGTAGGCTGTGATATTTGCACTGGGACAGAACTGCAGGGCGCTCTCCTTGGCCACCTAGGAAGACATGAGCGTAGAGATGGGCATACAGGTCCTTCTCAAAATATTAGCATATTGTGATAAAGTTCATTATTTTCCATAATGTCATGATGAAAATTTAACATTCATATATTTTAGATTCATTGCACACTAACTGAAATATTTCAGGTCTTTTATTGTCTTAATATGGATGATTTTGGCATACAGCTCATGAAAACCCAAAATTCCTATCTCACAAAATTAGCATATTTCATCCGACCAATAAAAGAAAAGTGTTTTTAATACAATAAACGTCAACCTTCAAATAATCATGTACAGTTATGCACTCAATACTTGGTCGGGAAACCTTTTGCAGAAATGACTGCTTCAATGCGGCGTGACATGGAGGCAATCAGCCTGTGGCACTGCTGAGGTCTTATGGAGGCCCAGGATGCTTCGATAGCGGCCTTTAGCTCATCCAGAGTGTTGGATCTTGAGTCTCTCAACGTTCTCTTCACAATATCCCACAGATTCTCTATGGGGTTCAGGTCAGGAGAGTTGGCAGGCCAATTGAGCACAGTGATACCATGGTCAGTAAACCATTTACCAGTGGTTTTGGCACTGTGAGCAGGTGCCAGGTCGTGCTGAAAAATGAAATGTTCATCTCCATAAAGCTTTTCAGCAGATGGAAGCATGAAGTGCTCCAAAATCTCCTGATAGCTAGCTGCATTGACCCTGCCCTTGATAAAACACAGTGGACCAACACCAGCAGCTGACACGGCACCCCAGACCATCACTGACTGTGGGTACTTGACACTGGACTTCTGGCATTTTGGCATTTCCTTCTCCCCAGTCTTCCTCCAGACACTGGCACCTTGATTTCCGAATGACATGCAGAATTTGCTTTCATCCGAAAAAAGTACTTTGGACCACTGAGCAACAGTCCAGTGCTGCTTCTCTGTAGCCCAGGTCAGGCGCTTCTGCTGCTGTTTCTGGTTCAAAAGTGGCTTGACCAGGGAAATGCGGCACCTGTAGCCCATTTCCTGCACACGCCTGTGCACGGTGGCTCTGGATGTTTCTACTCCAGACTCAGTCCACTGCTTCCACAGGTCCCCCAAGGTCTGGAATCGGCCCTTCTCCACAATCTTCCTCAGGGTCCGGTCACCTCTTCTCGTTGTGCAGCGTTTTCTGCCACACTTTTTCCTTCCCACAGACTTCCCACTGAGGTGCCTTGATACAGCACTCTGGGAACAGCCTATTCGTTCAGAAATGTCTTTCTGTGTCTTACCCTCTTGCTTGAGGGTGTCAATAGTGGCCTTCTGGACAGCAGTCAGGTCAGCAGTCTTACCCATGATTGGGGTTTTGAGTGATGAACCAGGCTGGGAGTTTTAAAGGCCTCAGGAATCTTTTGCAGGTGTTTAGAGTTAACTCGTTGATTCAGATGATTAGGTTCATAGCTCGTTTAGAGACCCTTTTAATGATATGCTAATTTTGTGAGATAGGAATTTTGGGTTTTCATGAGCTGTATGCCAAAATCATCCGTATTAAGACAATAAAAGACCTGAAATATTTCAGTTAGTGTGCAATGAATCTAAAATATATGAATGTTAAATTTTCATCATGACATTATGGAAAATGATGAACTTTATCACAATATGCTAATATTTTGAGAAGGACCTGTATGTTGTTGACCATAACGTGAGCTCATACAGAACACTGCAGCACCAGTTCTCTGCAGCTTACATACCTGTGCTTTGGACTTGCCAACATGTTTCTTCTGAAAGAGGAACTGACGATTCAGGTTGCTCACATCGATTGTGTCCAAGTCAATCTGCAGGAATCAGCGAGTAAGTAAGTTTCTTTGACATGTGCATGTTGTGGAGTCAGCTTCCAGAAATCAGACTAAGGCCCCGATCTTCAAAGATCCCAAATAAAGAGCAACAAATTGCTTGTACAAAAACATTTGCATGTTCAATAAGTGGGCGTGTGACGCGCGATCGTCAAAGATTGTGCTTGCAATGGATTACAGTTGCAATAGAGGTGCAGACCGCCCTATTTAAGAGGAAATTGCGTGTGCTACTGGCAGGCTGCTACTGCCCCCAGAGGAACAAAAGGAAATGCAAACAAATGCTGTGGAGCTTGAAACACGCAGGGGTAGTTGCTCTGAATAATTTTAAATGATTTTTCCCTTCTGTTCCATTCTGCTCCTGCTTTTCGTGACTGTTACAGTTTGTTAACCTTTTTGTCGCTAGTCACAGCAGCAGGTTTTTCACTGCAGACTCTGCCCAGACGAGACTTTTCCTCTTCTGCGTTCATTTGAAGTTGTTCTGTGAGCTGATGCTTCAGGTTTGTGGTCCGTACAAACCCAGTAGGCCAGGGCTAAATCCTGCTTCACCTTTAATCAAAATATTGGATTACAGGCCATTGCGCAGGAGGGCAGAGGTGTGGACCATCGGTGCGCAGATGGAGCAGTTGTTTAGTCCTGCGTCTGGGACAACACCACAGGAGCGAGCACAGCATGTTAACTGTGTTCTTCACATAACTCACAATGGTTGCAGCTTACAAACTGGTCAATCAATATGAACAATAAAAATGACAAATATGTTTGTCTATTAATTTATTAGAGGTTTGCCTCCCTTGAATTTTCATTATTTTCAGAGACTCGCTGTTTTTTTTTGTTTTGAGTGTGTTCGAAGAGTTCGGAGTTGATCATAAATTGATTTTAGCATCCAGTTTGCAAATGAAGGATTGAATCTGCCTTATAATAAAGTCTTTATTTCTTTTCTATTAAATATATTATCAGCATCACAGCGGGTCCTTTGCATGATGTTCAATTACAGTTAACAGGATAGATAATTCTCCATAGAATCCTCTAATCTCATCTATTTTTCTTTTTGACAACCCAGATCCGTTGACACATGTACAGACGATTCTCCGTCATTCCACCTACACCTCCTTCTGGCCACAGTGATAGCAGACATTTTTGCTGCCGGTTAGTACCCTCATCTCAAACATGCTAAATCTAGATGCTAAAACAGCACAACAATTTGTTTTAGGTTTGATAAATTACATTGCAGGTGGAAAGGGATTACATTTGCATATCCTCCACTCATAAATTTGCACGTTTGAGTCATTATCATGTTTTGCATCATGAAGGCAAACACGCTAAAAAGTTTATGCCCGCTGTTCTGCTGATTTTATACACACAAACCAATTAGCACCTGGTTTTTAGATCAGCTTTCTGGATGCAAACAAGTTTAAAGTTATTTTTCTATTTTCTCCTCCTCGAAGCTGAACTGCAACACCTGCTGAAGGGTCACAAACTCTAGTTCTGTTTCATTCCTTCCTGACTGCCAGTGGCAGTAAACAAAGTGGATATGTCTCCTTGTGTTTTTTTTTTAATACCAAGATGGCGCCGCAGATGGTCGCCTCGGCGTGTTGGTGCGCATTGTTTTGTTTTTTGCTTTAAAACGGTCTTCTGTGATGGTACCCGGAGTTCTCTCACCAGAGAAGAACTCATGAACATCAGGGCTACTACACCAGAGGAGTTATTTCCAACTTTTCTGCCTACTGTTCTGGAATTTTTGGACATTCTGGTCAAAGGTGCGCTCACCTTTGTTCACGAGGTGAAACGCCGGAAGAGAGGGAAACGGGCTGGGGTGCTGGTACGACTTCGCCAGCGTGGACTACGAACACCGTTACCTGGAATATTTATCTCTAACTCACTTCCCAACAAAATTGAGGAACTACAACTGTTGTTGGGGAAAAACAGGGACTTTTATTCATCTGCAGTTTTGTGCTTCACAGAGACGTGGCTGTGTGGATTAATACCGGACTCTGCGCTGCAGCTGGCAGGATTCCAGCTCTACAGAGCGGACAGAAACACGGAACTCTCCGGCAAAGCGAAAGGTGGAGGAATCTGTTTTTACCTCAACAGTGGTTGGTGCAACGACGTGACAGTGATTCAGCAGCACTGTTCTCCAGACCTGGAAGCCTTCATCATAAACTGTAAGCCTTTCTATTCCCCCGTGAGTTCGCTTCGTTCATCCTGGTCGGTGTTTACATCCCGCCGCAAGCTAACGTGCAGGTCGCACAGCGCATGCTCGCCGACCAGATACTGAGTGTGGAGCGGACCAACCCGGACTCCTTAGTAATCGTCGTTGGTGACTTTAACAAAGGTAATCTGACCCACGAACTCCCCAAATATAGACAGTTTATTAAATGTCCGACCAGAGAGGACAACATTCTGGATCACTGTTACACCACCATCAGAGACGCTTATCACGCCGTCCCACGTGCTGCACTGGGCCAATCCGACCACATCATGGTCCACCTGATTCCTGCATACAGACAGAAACTAAAGCTCTGCAAACCTGTTGTGAGGACGACAAGGAAGTGGAGCAGTGAGGCTGTGGAGAATCTCCAGGCGTGTTTAGGCTGTACAGACTGGGATGTGTTCAGGACTACTACCAACAGTCTGGACGAGTACACAGAGGCTGTGACTTCCTACATCAGCTTCTGTGAGGACAGCTGTGTACCATCATGCACCAGGGTGAGTTACAACAACGACAAACCCTGTTTCACAGCTAAACTCAGAAGGTTAAGACTGGATAAGGAAGAGGCCTTCAGGAGTGGGGACAAAGACATATACAGAGAGGCAAAGTACAAGTTTGGCAAGGCAGTGAAAGAGGCCAAACGACTGTACTCTGAGAAGCTCCAAAACCAGTTCTCAGCCAACGACTCTGCGTCTGTCTGGAAAGGGCTCAAGCAAATCACCAACAAGCCGAAAGCCCCCCACTCCATCAACGACCGACGCCTCGCCAACGACCTGAACGAGTTCTACTGCCGCTTTGAAAGACAAAGGGACAGTCCAGCAACCATCCCCCACGACGCCCCCCAACAGCTGCAGCCACAATCCACCACCCCCACCTCCCCAACCTCAAGAGGGGAGGCATCTCCAACCCCCACCCTGAAGTTCCCACCCACCAGCCCCCTACCCAGACCGAGGACGGCTCTTTCCATCCAGGAGAGGGACGTAAACAAACTCTTCAGGAGACAGAACCCCCGGAAAGCTGCTGGTCCGGATTCTGTCTCACCAGCCAGCCTGAAGCACTGCGCTGATCAGCTGTCTCCAGTCTTCACAGACATTTTTAACACCTCACTGGAGACATGTCATGTGCCAGCCTGCTTCAAGTCCTCCACCATCGTCCCTGTTCCCACGAAGCCAAGGACCACAGGGCTTAATGACTTCAGACCCGTCGCCCTGACCTCTGTGGTGATGAAGTCCTTTGAGCGCCTTGTGGTCTCACACCTAAAAGACATCACCGACCCCCTCCTGGACCCCCTGCAGTTTGCCTACAGAGCCAACAGGTCTGTAGATGATGCAGTCAACCTAGCCCTTCACTTCATCCTCCGGCACCTGGACTCCACAGGAACCTATGCCAGGATCCTGTTTGTGGATTTCAGCTCTGCCTTCAACACCATCGTCCCAGTTCTGCTACAGGAGAAGCTCTCCCAGCTGAGTGTGCCCGACTCCACCTGCAGGTGGATCACTGACTTCCTGTCTGACAGGAAGCAGCGCGTGAGGCTGGGGAAGCACGTCTCTGACTCCCTGACCATCAGCACCTTTTCCCCCCCAAGGCTGTGTTCTCTCTCCTCTGCTCTTCTCCCTGTACACCAACAGCTGAACCTCCAGTCACCAGTCTGTCAATCTTCTGAAGTTTGCGGACGACACCACCCTGATCGGACTCATCTCTGATGGTGACGAGTCTGCGTACAGATGGGAGGTGGACCATCTGTTGGACTGGTGCAGCCAGAACAACCTTGAGCTCAACACTCTAAAGACTGTGGAGATGGTTGTGGACTTCAGGCGGAACCCAGCCCCACCTGCCCCCATCACCCTCTGTGACTCCACAATTGACACTGTGGAATCTTTCCGCTTCCTGGGAACCATCATCTCCCAGGATCTCAAGTGGGAGCCAAACATCAGCTCCCTCATCAAGAAAGCCCAGCAGAGGATGTTCTTCCTGCGGCAGCTGAAGAAATTCAACCTGCCAAAGACTATGATGGTGCACTTCTACACAGCCATCATTGAGTCCATCCTCACCTCCTCCATCACCATCTGGTACGCCGCTGCTACAGCCAAGGATAAGGGCAGGCTGCAGCGTGTCATTCGGTCTGCTGAGAAGGTGATTGGCTGCAGTCTACTGTCGCTCCAGGAACTGTACACCTCCAGGACCCTGAAGAGGGCAGGGAAGATTCTGGCTGATCCCTCCCACCCCGGTCATAGACTCTTTGAAACTCTCCCCTCTGGCAGGAGGCTGCGGTCCATCCGGACCAAAACCTCACGCCACAAGAACAGTTTTTTCCCATCTGCCACCAGCCTGGTTAACAAAGCCCGGAAACCACCCTGACATTCCCCCCCCCCATTTTTTTTTTGCTGACAGGACACCTGTAACCTGTAACTCTATGCGTTACATTAATGCTCAGCTTGGACTCCTGCTTTACTTGCACAATGATCACCTGCACTGTTGTATTGCTCTTGCATCTTATACTGCTTTATATTTACTCTCACTCACTTAAAACTGTGCACATATATTTATATTATATTGTAGATATGTTTATACTGTTTAATTTGTATTGTATTGCACCGACTACGCCAAAACAAATTCCTTGTATGTCCAAAAACGTACTTGGCAATAAAGCTTTTCTGATTCTGATTAAATGTAAACAAAGTCACGCACGAGACACGTAGCCCACCTGGGCGTGCGTCTATAAGTAGCACGTGGAAGGCTACGTTCGGTCTCTTTGATCTTCTCGCTGTCAACCGTTGCGTGTTTCACAGGTTGGTCGCTCCTATAAGTCCGTTTAAAGGTAAGCACACGGTTTGTTTGAGTCGGCATCATCCTGCCTGTGACTTTTTTGTCGGAGTGCTCTTTGTAGCCCTCTAAGGCTGTGGTTGACATTTCTCTGTTTCTGTGTTAGCAGAATTCCAGTAGCCGGAAGCTTGATGCTGTCGCTTCTTTTCCCCTGTTGAGACCGGGGTGGGGAGGAGCGGACAGCTGCAGTTTTCAGGTGAGTGGAAGCTGGATGTTCTGACTGCGTTCTGTGCTGCACAGTTCTCGCTCAGATTGCCTGGCTCGTGTCTGTATTGAGAAGCAGTGGATTAAAAAGAGGCCTCTGATCGCGTTCTTCAGTTCTATTGAAGTCCTGGCTCAGTTGGCCTGGTGCCTGCCTGCATTTCCCAAGTCTGTGATCGGGATGCTGGCGTGCGCTTCATGTGGGGTTCCTCTACAGGTAGAGGACGGACATGATCTGTGCCCCAAATGCCTGGGCGTGGGTCATCTCAGGGAAGCTCTGACGGACCCATGTATGAACTGCAGCATTTTGCCGTTGCCTGTTAGAGAGAACAGGCTACATCAGGTGGAGAATCTCCTCTTCATGGGCGAGCTGCCACCCTCAGGGATGCCTCAACCATGTTCCGGGAGGCGGGGGGATGCGCCAGTGGAAGAATGCCGCAGCCCACGGAGGAAGAGGCCTCGGCTGGAGCGCCCATCTCGGCTGGAAGTGGACTCTTTGAGGGCTGAGGTGGAGCAGCTCAAGGCTCTACTCAAGGCCCCAGAACCCACGCCTGCCTTCCAAGCAGCAGCCGCTTGGGAGTCGGGGGAGGACCTGGAAGATGATGGAATCTCTGTGAGGGCCTCCAAGTCAGAGTTCCAGTCCCTCAAGGACCCCTTCCCAGATCCTTGGGATCGGGAGGGGGAGTATTGGAGGGAATGATGGCTTAGGTAATTCCCTTAGGAGTTCAGTTAGCTCTGGCCCAGGGGAGGAGCCATGCCCGCTACGGGCAATTATTTTGGCAGCCTTGGCCAAGGTTGACCTGGACGATGCACCCGTGGCCCGGCCAACGGGAAACCTGTTTTTTCGCCGGGCTCCGACAGCCCCTCCGTTCGAGGGACCACCATCGCCGGCCTTCCTGGAAGAGCTTCAGCGCTGCTGGAGGGATCCTAGAAGCTTCTCCCACCATGGTCGAGACGCACGGATCCTGGCGTGCATGCGCAATCCTGGGGATCATGGTCTGGACCGTATGCCCCCTGTGGATCACTGCATCGCTTCACTGGTTCTTTCCCCAGATGAGGCGCTCAGGGAGAGGGCCCGCTGTCCAAGCGCCCAGTGTCGGAAGACTTCTTGTGCCGTGCCTACGACATTGCGGCTCTTATGGCACGTATTGGCAATTCCCTCTCTGTCCTCCTGTTGGCACAGTCCCAGATGCTGCAGCCGGGCATGGCGGGAGCAGCACTGGGCGACACAAATGACGCAGCTGTCCAGGCCTTTGGACTCATGTCCAGGGAACTCGGTCGCCTGGTGGTCACCCGACGCCAGGTCTGGTTGGCACAGGCCCCGATCTCGGATGACTGTAGGCAGAGCTTGTGGAGGCTGCCGGTGATAACGGGCCAGATGTCTGGACCGGATGCCGAGAGGGCATTGGAGCGCCGTCGGCAGTCCAGCCAGGCCCCTGAAGCTTGGGGTGGTCGCAGCGGGGCCATGGGACCCCTGCTCCGCAACCCAGGAGACGTGACATGCGGGAACCGCGGCGTAAGTATCGAACCGCCACTCCCGCACAGTTTGCGCAGCGGAGCCGCGCTGTGGCAGGAGCTTGGCAGCAGCCCGGGGTGGAACAGGCACCACCTCGCGGGGCTCTGGGGGGCCCGGACAGGAGCCGGCGCCGCCCCAGAGGCCGAAGCAGGGGAGGTTTTCACAACGGCGCCTGGCCTATTGGGAAACCATCTGCAAGGATGCGTGGGTGTTATTTTCACAAGGTGCATGAAGGCGGTCCTGAGCCCTCTGTGTCTGTCAGGATTAAAGATCCTGCCATATTTGGATGACTGGCTCATCTGTGTCCCCTCCTCTGGCGGGGCAAATCGGGCGACGTCAAAGGTCCTGGCCCACATCAGAGCACTGGGGATAGCAGTGAACTATCAGAAGAGTTCTCTCATCCCGGCCCAGCAGGTGGTCTTTATCGGCATGGCCTTGGATTCAGTGGCCATGTTGGCTCAGCCGACCCCGGACAGGGTGGACAGGATTCAGTCCCCGCTCCAGTCTTTTCGGGCAGGGGCAGCACCCCCAGTCAAACTGTGGCGGAGACTCCTCTGGGGTTGCTACGGCCCTTGCAGAGGTGGTTCAACAGCCTCCACATGGACCCCAGGTTGCACCGGCAGGTCAAGGTGCGGGTTACACCCGGCTGCACAGTGCTCCTCCGTCACTGGCGGGACAGGGCATATCTGCAGCGTGGGGTCCCCCTCGGTATGGTCCCTGCAAGACGGGAGGTGGTGACTACGGGCGCATCACCTCTCGGATGGGGAGCAGTGTGGCAGTGCAGGTTCGTCCAGGGGCTGTGGGGGCCTCAGGAGGGAACCCTGCACATCAATGTCCTGGAGCTCAAGACGATTTATTTGGCGCTAAGGCACTTCTCACCCTTTCTCAAGGGCAAGCACGTGCTCATCAGGACGGACAGCACCTCAGCAGTGTTCCACGTCAACCACCAGTGTGGGACCAGATCACTGCAGTGCCTGAGGGAGGCCCGGAGGCTGTGGACCTGGGCACACCCTCGCTTCGCCTCCATCAGGGCAATGCACCTACCGGGGACGAGGAACTCTGTGGCCGACTATCTGTCCCGACAGAGGCTCCCCTCCGGGGATTGGAGGCTGCATCCTCAGGTCGTACAACGGATATGGGATCAGTTCGGCAGGGTCCAGGTCGACCTTTTTGCCTCAGGGAGCAGTACACATTGCCCCTTGTGGTTTTCCCTGGCGGAGGCCAGCTCCCAACTGGGGATGGATGCCCTAGCGAACACATGGCCAGCCGGCCTGCTGTATGCCTTTTCCCCCCTTCCGTTGCTTCTGCCCACTCTCCACCGAGTGAGGTCGTCGAGTCTGAAGGTTCTATTGGTGGCCCCTGAGTGGCCCATGAGGGTCTGGTTCCCACTGCTCCTCAGTCTGCTGGACGGGGAGCCATGGCGGCTCCCGGTCGGGGCAAACCTGTTGTATCAGTTGGAGGGGAAGGTTTGGCATCCGTCTCCGGGCCATCTTCTCCTCACGGTGTGGCCGCTGAGGGGTGCTGGCAGCCCCAGACGGATCTGGAGCCCTCCATTCAGCGGACACAGCAGAATGCCAGAGCTCCTTCCACATTGAGGACTTATGCCCGTTGCTGGCAGCGTTTTGCGGAGTGGTGCAGACGCAGAGCAGTTCACCCAATTTCGTGTTCCCTGCATAATATTTCGAGGTACGTGCAGGGTCTATTGGATGCCAGACGGGCAGCATCAACCCTGAAGGTGCACCTGGCTGCCATTTCAACCAGCCACAACGTCGTGGATGGCAGACAAGTGGGGACACACTATTGGGTGTCACAGTTTCTCCGGGGTGCAAGGAGGCTGCGCCCCCCGTTACGGAGACCGGCGGCAGCATGGGACCTCCCACTGGTGTTGAAGGCCCTGAGTGAGTCACCTTTTGAGCCTATGGGGGCTGCCCCATTGAAACTGGTGTCTGTTAAGACTGCTTTTTTGTTGGCGGTAACAACTGCCAAGTGGGTCAGTGAGCTCCACGCACTTGCCATCACCTGCGTTGGAAGGCAGGCGGGTCCGGAGTAACGCTGTGGCCGAACATGGCCTTTCTCCCTAAGGTTCTGCCCCCAGGCTACGTGAATACAGCCATTGAACTGGCGGCATACTGCCCTCCCCTGTTTCAGTCCGAGGAACAGAGGCTGGCTAACACGCTGTGCCCGGTCCGGGCATTGCAGCTGTACATGGTGGCTACAGGCGCTATTCGCCAGTCGGACCAGCTGTTTGTGTGCCACGGGGGACAGAACAGGGGGCGAGCCCTTTCTAAGCACAGGCTGTCGCATTGGGTCGTAGATGCTATTGTGCTGGCTTATGAGTCTGTGGGGGCAGCTGCCCCTCTGGTGTTGTGTGCCATTTCACCAGGAGTGTGTCTACGTCCTGGACGGCACTAAGGGGCGTGCCGCTGGGCGATATCTGCGCGGCGGCGTCATGGGCAACACCGTGCACATTTGCACGCTTCTACCGCCTCAATGTGGCACATGAGTCCATACTGGCCTCGGCAATCCTGCCTCTGGCCCCTTCTACTAACTGAGAGGTGGGTGACTACTGCATTCCTCGTGACATTGCTGGCATAAGTCATCCACTTTGTTGACTGCCAGTCACACTGGTCACTCGGAACTTCGCCCCTGCGAGAAGATACCAGAGACCGAACGTAGCCTTCCACGTGCTACTTATAGACGCACGCCCAGGTGGGCTACGTGTCACGTGCGTGACTTTGTTTACATTTAATCTCGACCTGCGCGGAGACATATCCACTTTGTTTACTGCCACTGGCAGTCATCCAGGAATTCACAGAACCATAGTTACAGCGTAACTTCCGTTCTCAAAGGCAAGTATCTTGAAACTTTTAGCTGCATCCCTTGTCCAACACAACTGAATCAAATGGCTTAACTGCCACCTTACCATGCACCCACATTTACCAGACCCTATGTGTTTGAGTCAAATGAGCAGAGGCACAACTCAAAGTCGCTCTAGCCCTCGAAGATTGTACTTCAAGATCCCTGACTTACTGACCCCTGATACCCAGGTGAACTACTTCATAGATAGTTAAACACCCAGAAAGGAGCAGTCTGATTAAGAAAAATTAGCACACGAGACCATGTAGGTGGGTATAATTGGCTAAATATAACCATCCTACCTCAAGCCAAAATGCAACCCCCGAGTTCCATAAAGTTGGTAATACTGTCTAATTTGTAAAGACATCTGCTTCATTAGCTTCTTGTAAACAGATTCCTTTAAATGGCCATCACTTGGTCTGTATGTAGCAAAGCAGACCAAGCCTGGACTGTTATTTCGAGCTGCTCAACTGTTCTCGTAAGCAAACTTAACTAAATAACTGATAGGCTTCGCAGATCCGTAGCGAATGCAAAGCGGTTCAGTCCATGATGACTTAAGGAGCCATGTCATCTGCTGCTGTTGGTCCATCATGTTTAATAAAGTCCAACGTCTGCGCAGCCATCTACCAGGAAACTTTAGAGCAATTCATGCTTCGCTCTGCAGAAAACCTTGATGGAGATGCTGATTTCATTTTCCAGGAGGAATTTTCAAGATACTGAATTTTGGATTTTTCATTAGATGCAATGAAAATGTAACAAATTCTTGCAATGTATCATGAAACAATGTAAAAAGTTTCACTTTTTTTAACTCAATTACTAAAATTAATTAACAATATCCCAATTTATTGTGATACCCTTTTTCTTTTGAGCTTAGTGCCTGTAACCACTTTACGTCTCTCTTGGACTGATGAAGGATTATAGTGATCAACGAAAACTACACAAACAGACTAGTACTTTGTTTTTCCTTTGGTGTTGATTTTAACAAGGAGCAATAATAAATAACCACATGAGCTAAAGGACTAATGTTGTAAAAATCTCGTTGTTCTCAAACTGTTTAAAACTGGAAATTCATCTCTGCTGCCATTCTTTCAACTGTTCATCTGTTTTGACTCCTCTGTTCATGGTTCTTGGTTGGCTGCATGACTGTTAGTCAAGGCTTTTCTCATTATTACCAGTATAATATTAGTTAATAAATGCCCACTTTGCCAACCCTAGTCTTAAACAGAAAGGCTTCTCTCCCCGTGTTGTGGACATATGTTGTCTTTCCAGTAATTAAATCATCTCACCGGTCAGTGAGCCACAAAACAAAGACTGGCTAAGTTAGCAGCAATAATGGCGCCAAATACTCCCGAATAAAACCCTGAGCTTCGGCTCATATTTATACAGCTCCATCCCTGGGTCTTAACACACACTAATGCAGATACTCTACCTCCAGAAACCCTTTCATCTCTGAAACCCACGCCTCAGAAAATAGTAGTAACCCGCACATCCCCCAGCAACACAAAGACCTAGCTAGCTGCTAGCATCAAACAGAAACGGGACAGACCACATCAATGTTCTTGAACCCGGTGAGGACCAAGTTTTTCAGCAGCTCGCAGCCGATTCCTCCCGCTCCCACCACCAGAACCTTGCAACTGGACAGGGAGTCAGCCAGCTCTTTTAGGAGGGAACCCACTAATTGGACCATGTTGATGTATAGACGTAGAGCAACCTTGCGAGCAGCACCGGGTAGTTAGCGGCTAACAGCTAGCTCCTCTTTCTTCTACGTCCCGCCCACCGCCGGCTGGCTTCTTCTTCGTGCGTCAAATTCACTTGTGTTCATTACTGCTTCTTCTTCTTCTTCTTCTCCTTCTTCTTCTTCGTCGACTTCTTCTTATATCGGTGGTTGGCAAACAACTGAAGGAGGTATTACCGCCACCAACTGGTAAGGAGTGTGGACCACATGACATCTACAGGTCCTTCTCAAAATATTAGCATATTGTGATAAAGTTAATTATTTTCCATAATGTCATGATGAAAATTTAACATTCATATATTTTAGATTCATTGCACACTAACTGAAATATTTCAGGTCTTTTATTGTCTTAATACGGATGATTGTGGCATACAGCTCATGAAAACCCAAAATTCCTATCTCACAAAATTAGCATATTTCTTCCGACCAATTAAAGAAAAGTGTTTTTAATACAAAAAACGTCAACCTTCAAATAATAATGTACAGTTATGCACTCAATACTTGGTCGGGAATCCTTTTGCAGAAATGACTGCTTCAATGCAGCCTGTGGCACTGCTGAGGTCTTATGGAGGCCCAGGATGCTTCGATAGCGGCCTTTAGCTCATCCAGAGTGTTGGGTCTTGAGTCTCTCAACGTTCTCTTCACAATATCTCACAGATTCTCGATGGGGTTCAGGTCAGGAGAGTTGGCAGGCCAATTGAGCACAGTGATACCATGGTCAGTAAACCATTTACCAGTGGTTTTGGCACTGTGAGCAGGTGCCAGGTCGTGCTGAAAAATGAAATCTTCATCTCCATAAAGCTTTTCAGCAGATGGAAGCATGAAGTGCTCCAAAATCTCCTGATAGCTAGCTGCATTGACCCTGCCCTTGATAAAACACAGTGGACCAACACCAGCAGCTGACACGGCACCCCAGACCATCACTGACTGTGGGTACTTGACACTGGACTTCTGGCATTTTTGGCATTTCCTTCTCCCCAGTCTTCCTCCAGACTCTGGCACCTTGATTTCCGAATGACATGCAGAATTTGCTTTCATCCGAAAAAAGTACTTTGGACCACTGAGCAACAGTCCAGTGCTGCTTCTCTGTAGCCCAGGTCAGGCGCTTCTGCCGCTGTTTCTGGTTCAAAAGTGGCTTGACCTGGGGAATGCGGCACCTTTAGCCCATTTCCTGCACACGCCTGTGCACGGTGGCTCTGGATGTTTCTACTCCAGACTCAGTCCACTGCTTCTGCAGGTCCCCTAAGGTCTGGAATCGGCCCTTCTCCACAATCTTCCTCAGGGTCCGGTCACATCTTCTCGTTGTGCAGCGTTTTCTGCCACACCTTTTCCTTCCCACAGACTTCCCACTGAGGTACCTTGATACAGCACTCTGGGAACAGCCTATTCGTTCAGAAATTTCTTTCTGTGTCTTACTCTCTTGCTTGAGGGTGTCAATAGTGGCCTTCTGGACAGCAGTCAGGTCGGCAGTCTTACCCATGATTGGGGTTTTGAGTGATGAACCAGGCTGGGAGTTTTAAAGGCCTCAGGAATCTTTTGCAGGTGTTTAGAGTTAACTCGTTGATTCAGATGATTAGGTTCATAGCTCGTTTAGAGACCCTTTTAATGATATGCTAATTTTGAGAGATAGGAATTTTGGGTTTTCATGAGCTGTATGCCACAATCATCCGTATTAAGACAATAAAAGACCTGAAATATTTCAGTTAGTGTGCAATGAATCTAAAATATATGAATGTTAAATTTTCATCATGACATTATGGAAAATAATGAACTTTATCACAATATGCTAATATTTTGAGAAGGACCTGTATACATGTACATACCCCTACATACACTAAATCCTATTATACAACTTACACTGTTTTAAAAAATAAAATATAGCCTGATATCCTCTGTTTCCTGAATCTTTTTGCAATAAATCAACAATGTCTAATTTCATTTTGATATTACTAAGATTTCTAACCAACTTATTCCTCTGGACCTGATGTGTCCTACAACGCAAAATACTATGTTGTATTGTCTCATCTTCCCTGCAATCACATTTCCCGGTCTGACGTTTCACTATTATAAATAAGGTTCTGTTCAATCCAGTATCTCGTGTTTCTTTCTGTTCTTCTCATTTCTCCAATTTTCCTTTGTATTTTATAAAACCAGCATCCTTTCCTTTCTTCTTCCTATAACCTCCGCCACCTCTCTTCCATTTTTTGTTTTATTATACCCTTTACTTCTTTTACACTAAATCTAACATTAATGTCAACCATTATCCTAATGGCGCTCTTCTTAGCCATATTATCCACCATATAAAATGAACTGTAAGCCCTATCATAATGATTTTATAAAGTGTTTGTTGTCATTTCAATTAATATATCTAGTATACTATCTGATTGACTATGTTGCAAACTGGCCAATGATGCACTAGAGTCTGAACAAATGATTGATTTTAATGGTCTAACCTCTTCCACCCACTGAACTGCTAGAAGTAAAGCAAGTATTTTTCCTGTATAAACCGATACTTCATCACTTACCTTTTTTCCTACTTTAAAATTAAATTGTGGTACAATAAAAGCTACTCCTATCCTATTTGCAATATTTTTGATGCATCAGTATACATATGTGCATAGTTATAATACTGGTTTATGTATTCTGGTACAATATATTTATTCATAATAAAAAACGTATTTTTGTTCTTCTTTTGTTTGTGTGTTGCCCTGCGATGGAATGGTGACCCAGCCAGGGTGAGCCCTGCCTCTCGCCCATAGACTGCTGGAGATAGGCACCAGCTCCCCCGCGATCCACTATGGAATAAGCGGTAGAAAATGACTGACTGACTGTTCTTGTTTTCTAATAATGAAAAATCTATTTTTGCGTCAGGAAGTATCCAAGGTGGTATTGTAGGTAATGGAACTGTCTGATCTATATCTATTTTATGTAATTAAATTTCATTAGCTTTAGAATTTATTATCCATCCAAATCTTTTTATTTTGTCCTTTTCCCAACCTGTTGTGAGCACTTTTAATGTTGGATGGTAATTTCTTTGTCCTTGTAAATTTGCCCAATAATTCAAAGATAACTGGTCCGTTCTAAATTTAAGAGGCATTTCTCCCATTTCAACTTGTAATGCTGCTATTGAAGATGTTTTAAAAGCACCTGTACATATTCTTAAAGCTTGATATTGAATATAATTTAGCTTTTGTTGGAGATTTGTATCTGCTGCTGAATTATAAACTATGCATCCATAATCCAAGACTGACCTAATTACTCGTACTCGTCGTCTTCCGATTTATCCGGGACCGGGTTGCGGGGGCAGCAGACTCAGCAGAGACGCCCAGACATCCCTATCCACAGACACCTCCTCCAGCTCCTCCGGGGGGAGCCCAAGGCGTTCCCAGGACAGCCGAGAGACATAGTCCCTCCAGCGTGTCCTGGGCCGTCCCCTGGGCCTCCTCCCGGTGGGATGTGCCTGGAACACCTCCCGAGGAAGGCGTCCAGGAGGCATCCGGTATAGATGCCCGAGCCACCTCAACTGGCTCCTCTCGATGTGGAGGAGCAGCGGCTCTATTCCAAGCTCCTCCCAGATGGCCGAGCTCCTCACCCTATTTCTAAGGGACCTAATTAATCCAATATAAATGGCTTTCAATGCCTTTCTATCAGCTCCCCACTCGGTTCCAACTAAACACCTCATTATATTTAACACCTTCCTACATTTATTTAATATTTTCTTAATGTGTACACCCCATGTCATTCTTTCATCAAACCACAACCCAAGAAATTTCAATTGTTTAACTCTTTCCAACTCCTGATCATATAATTTCAACTTGATTTTTTCATCAACTCTTTTCCATGTAAAAAACATAATTTTATTTTTTTCCATAGAAAACTTAAAACCCCATTTATATGTCCATTTTTCTACAACTGAAATTGCCCCCTGCAGCTTCTTAACAATAAATTTTAAATTCCTTCCCCTTTTCCACATTGCTCCATCATCAGCAAAAAGTGAAAATCCCGTTCCACCCCCTACTTCCTTAAACATATCATTAATTATAACAGAAAATAATAACGGGCTTATTATGCTTCCCTGTGGTGTCCCACTTTCTATATTCAATCTCTCAGAATACTCCTTCCCTATCCTCACTTGTATTTGTCTTCCTTCTAAAAATACAACCATTTATTCCCATTCTTCTAATTTTTATTAATAACCCTTCCATCCACATCATATCACATGCTCTTTCAATATCAAAAAATACCGTCACAACACTCTCTTTATTCACTTGAGCCTTTCTAATCTCATTCTCTAAACACAATATTGGATCCATTATGTTTCTCCCTCTCCTGGACCCACTCTGATACATTGATATAAGACCTTTATTTTCCATATAACAAACTTTCATTTATCATTCTCTCCATTATTTTACATATGTTTGATGTTAAAGCTATAGGTCTGTAATTTTCTGGTTTTGTCTCATCTTTCCCTGGTTTTCGAATTGGTATAATCACTGCTTCTTTCCACCTTTTTGGCAATTCTCCATCCTCCCATACTTGATTATACAATTCTAATAAAATATTTTTAGATGTTTCACTTAAATTACTTATCATCACATAACAAACCTGATCTTTTCCTGGAGCTGATCATTTATATTTTTTAAGTGCCCTGTTCAGCTCTGTTATTGTAAACAACATATTTAATGAATCATTTGAATCTTCCGTTTGCTCCAATAACTCCTTATTCTCTAAAACTGTCTTTTCTCGTCCTTTTTTCCCTTCTTCACTAATATTTTCAGAACTATGAATTTTAGCAAACATCTTAACCAACATTTCTGGATTTTCTTTATCTTTCACAGCTGTTATTTCCCCATTATTTAGTATTGGATATCCACTCACTCTTTTAATCCCATTCATCCTTTTAATCATTGCCCATACCTTAGAAATATCTGTCTCCCTCCCCACTAAATTACAAAAACTCCTCCAATATTCTCTTTTTGCATTTTTAATGGTTTTTCTTACATTTGCTTGCAATTTCTTATATTCATTCAAATTCTGAAAGTTGTGATTTCTTTTTAATAACTTAAAAGCGCACCAATGTTCTTTCCCTTTTCCCACCTTCCATCCTTATTGCCTGATTAGCTACTTCTATAATAACATTACATATAGAAAGATTAAATTCATCAATACTACCATTTATATACACTTTTTGTAGTTTTATTTCACTATTATTTCAAAAAGTTTCCCAATCTGCAGATCTAAAGCACCATTGCTTCATCCCATTTATACAATATTTCTCTATATGTAGTTTTACTTCAGTCATAATAGGGAAGTGATCACTTCCTATACTTGTTTTATTAATTACTTTCCATAAACAAACACCTGCTAGAGAATCTGAAACTAATGTTAAGTCAATTGCTGACACTGTATTTTCTCTCAAATTAATTCTTGTTCCACTCCCATCATTCAAAACTACCAAATTTTTCACATCCATTATTTCTTCAACTACACCCCCATTTTGATCATTATGATCACTCCATAATGAGCTATGTCCATTAAAATCCCCATACCAAATCATTTTATCCTTTAAATACTTCCCAAGTTCCTCCATTAGATCTAAAGAAAGTCTTTTACATGGAATGTAAAAAGTTATTATTTTAACTTTCCCAATTTTTGTCCATATTTCAATAGTAACATATTCTAACTATTTTCCTTTAGCTAAACTTCTAAATTGAATCCCCTTTTTTATGAATATTATACATCCTCCTCCTGATCATTCCTGTCTATCTCTTCTAATGCTTTCATGTCCTTTGATAGCAAAATCAAGATTTGGTTTAAGCAAAGTTTCCTGAATGTATATAATATTTAATTCCTCTTTAAAATCTTTAATAAATCCTTTAAATTCTTGCTCATTTGAAATTAGACTTCTAGCATTCCATTGTAAGACGATCAATTTGTTCTTTCTTCCAGTCTTCCTACCCTCCCTTCTTCCCCTAATCTCTTATTTATGTGCTCCCATGATATATCCTTTATACCGAAAAACCTTTCTGCTCCTTTCACGATTATTTTGATTTTTTCTGTCTTGTGCTTAACTTGATCTGTACAATTAATTACATAAGCAATAAACAGCATAATCGTTTCAACTGTCAGTACTGTGACTGATCTAATCTGCCTTTGCTCTGGTGTTGGACTCAGCTGAAGTTTTCCTGGCACATATTTTGGTTTCTTCACTCTTTTTGCAGCTTCTGTATAACTTATATTATTAATGACTTCAACTTGTTCAATTTCCATTGCTTTTCTCCTTACTTCACATCCTCCATAAGTGACCCTATGTTGCCCTCCACAGTTACAACAAGTATCCTTTCCATTTTTACATTCATCATACCCATGCTCCCCTCCACACTTTGGACATCTTTGTTTCCCATTACATGCTGCTGCGATATATGTCCATATCTGTGGCATTTATAACATCTTAGAGGAGGAGGGATATGTGGCCTAACAGGAAAACACATACACCCTACTTTTTATTCTTTCAGGAAGTGTAGCTGCTTGAAACTCCAACATCACCGAAAGATTTTCCACTCTTTTTCCTTCAACTGTTCTCATCAGTCTTTTTATTTTGCTTACTTCACTTCCATAGATACTGCGTCTGAACTTTTCCAGATCTTCACCTATCGGAATTCCTGAGATAGTTCCTCTAGCTATTTTAGCCTCTTCCAAAATCTTCATATCACTCACCGTTTTTTTACAAATACTTTGGGTGCTCATCACTTTGTTTTTCTGTTCTTCACTCCCAACTATAATCAATAGATTCCCATCTCTAAGAATCTTAGCAAATATCAGCTCTCTAAACTTCTCTTTCTCTGAGCTAACGGACTTAGTTGAGAACCTTCATCCTCCTTCCTAAACTTTATGATCATTTTGGACTCCTCCTTAACAACCCTTTTACAAACCGTAAGATTTTCATCTGAACTATTTTCTTCTAGGCCCCGTTTACTACTTTGTGTCCCTCTCAAAGTATCTTCTTTTTACTTTTCTCTTTTCCCGATCCTCTACTACCATACACTGGAGTCCAATCTCCAAAATCCATCTCATCATCTCCCTCATCCTCAACCTGAGATGCCATAGCAGTCCAATCACAAACCAGTTTTATACCAGCTGCCCCGACGCGAGATCCCGCTATTCACGCTCCACCCAACTCAAGCTCCAGCAAACGGTTCCCTCCCTTCATTACTGCTGACATGATATATAGGTTATATACAGTATAGATAGATAGATAGATAGATAGATAGATAGATAGATAGATAGATAGATAGATAGATAGATAGATAGATAGATAGATAGATAGATAGATAGATAGATAGATAGATAGATAGATAGATAGATAGATAGATAGATAGATAGATAGATAGATAGATAGATAGATAGATAGATGACACTCATTTTATGAATTCATTAGAGTGAAATATTGTATTTCTTAACCATGATAATAATGGCTTACTGCTATTAAATATTTTAAATATAGCTTTTTTAGTTAAAGAGGTAAAGATCTTAGACACGCTGTATGCTCATCAAAGATAATACATTTAAGTGTAATTCTTAGAATTTCCTTCCAGTCTCTCATTAAAACAGAACATTCTACAAAACATTCTCATTGCCTAATTTGTATTAAAGTAATTCATTGTGTTCAGTTGAAAAACTATACTTGTCTTAATTTCATATAGTGCATTTGGATAAGAACAGCAGCTAAGTGTACATCCATTTCTGATCAAACAGGTCTCTACATCAAACTCCAGATAATGAGCTACATAGAGATTTAGCACATGTACAAGAACTTCATGTTGGTTAATTGGTTGCTGTGAATGGCCCTCAGCAGTGAGTGTGTGTGCTTGCATGGTTACTTTCATCTGTAAAATGAAACAGTCCAGTTCTTTTTCTTCTTAGCCAAGGAATAATGTTGTTCCTTATTCAGGACAGAATTGGTCTCTCCGCATGAATCTCAATGCACTGAATCCATCCTCAGTCCACTCCTTGTGAAGTTCCCCCAAATTCTTGAATAGATTTTTCTTGAGCATCCTGTTAAGGCTGTGGTTATCTCTTTTGCAGCTGCACCTATTCCACCACCCCTTTCCACTCAATTTTCTAAGACTATGCTTGGATACAACACTCTGTGAGCAACCAGCTTCTTTAGCATAGCCCTTTGTGGCTTACACTTCTTGTCGAGGGTGTGAATGACTGTCTTCTGGACATCTGTCAGGTCAGCAGTCTTTCCTATGAGTCTGTTGGCCATAATATATCCATTACATAATATTTATACACGAAAAATATTATTTTGGTGTTATGATGTTTTGTTTTTATATGATACATAAATTTCTTGAGACGCTAAACTTTGGGTTTTCATCTGTTAGCCTTATTAATCAAAATGACAAGAAATAAAGGCTTGGAAGTGGAATGCTGTCAAACAAGTATAGTTAAAATCTTTCTTCCTCATACTTGTAATGGCAACTTTTGATTAACTAACAACTATTTTTTAATCTGGTTGCTGTGGGAGTATTTTAGGTACATTTCCTCTTAAGTGTTGCAAAACACTCTTTATGCAGGCCATGATTACAGTAATAACAGTAATAACAGTTGAAAGTCTTCTTCTGTGGTCCTTTGCTGCTGTAAGCAGAGGTGGACATTTCCAGTCCTAGAGGGCCAGTATTGTTTTAGATGTGCTCCTTGTTCCATTGAGCACTTTATAGGCTAACATCAGTGACTTGAATGTGATGCTAGGGGTGGGCAGTGGAGCTGACGTGTAGACACCTGATAAACAAAACTCTCCCCTGAAATTAGGTTTTATTTGATACCAAAATATTTACTAAATCTTAACCACGTATTCCTTTGCTTCATATTTAATATTTCTTTCCCGTGGATTTTACCAGTGAACCTGCAGAGAAATGTTTAAACAGAGGAGTACCTAACCTCTTATAATAAGTTTCCTGAGACATCATTTGAATCTTCTCCAACCTGTTTCCCCAGAATGCTCTGCAAAAAGTCAGGTGCTGAATGTGTGAGCAGGGAAAAAGGAACGAGAGGGTGTGTCTAGAGTTTGCAAAGCAGGAGGAACAGTTTAATGATATGACATTAGTTGGAATTGCTCTTACAGGGAGCTTCTTTTGTTTCTCTGACAACTGAATGACTTTAAATCAGGATTTACAGCATGGAAATAAGATTTTTTGGAAGAAAGGAAGCGAGAATATGTAAAGTTTAGCAGGTAAATGTTTTATTTGCTTTAAGTTCTTACAGATGGAAACTGCCAGGTTTACACAGAAGTACACAAGGTTTGTCTTTATTTTAGGAAATGTTTTACAGAAAATTTGTACAGTATGTGTGAATGAGATGTAGGTTTTATTTAACTGGGAATACCTGTCACTACCTGCCAATTTTTGTTTTTCCAACAGTCATCAGGATTTGCATAGTGAGTGAGCAGGTTATGTGCTATTTGATTAAGGCATATCTGTAAAGGAGATAATATTGTCTGCCTACAACCAAGCAGCAGCGATATACAGGTCCTTCTCAAAAAATTAGCATATTGTGATAAAGTTCATTATTTTCTATAATGTAATGATGAAAATTTAATATTCATATATTTTAGATTCATTGCACACTAACTGAAATATTTCAGGTCTTTTATTGTCTTAATACGGATTATTTTGGCATACAGCTCATGAAAACCCAAAATTCCTATCTCACAAAATTAGCATATTTCATCCGACCAATAAAAGAAAAGTGTTTTTAATACAAAAAACGTCAACCTTCAAATAATAATGTACAGTTATGCACTCAATACTTGGTCGGGAATCCTTTTGCAGAAATGACTGCTTCAATGCAGCCTGTGGCACTGCTGAGGTCTTATGGAGGCCCAGGATGCTTCGATAGCGGCCTTTAGCTCATCCAGAGTGTTGGGTCTTGAGTGTCTCAACGTTCTCTTCACAATATCCCACAGATTCTCTATGGGGTTCAGGTCAGGAGAGTTGGCAGGCCAATTGAGCACAGTGATACCATGGTCAGTAAACCATTTACCAGTGGTTTTGGCACTGTGAGCAGGTGCCAGGTCGTGCTGAAAAATGAAATCTTCATCTCCATAAAGCTTTTCAGCAGATGGAAGCATGAAGTGCTCCAAAATCTCCTGATAGCTAGCTGCATTGACCCTGCCCTTGATAAAACACAGTGGACCAACACCAGCAGCTGACACGGCACCCCAGACCATCACTGACTGTGGGTACTTGACACTGGACTTCTGGCATTTTGGCATTTCCTTCTCCCCAGTCTTCCTCCAGACTCTGGCACCTTGATTTCCGAATGACATGCAGAATTTGCTTTCATCTGAAAAAAGTACTTTGGACCACTGAGCAACAGTCCAGTGCTGCTTCTCTGTAGCCCAGGTCTGGGGAATGCGGCACCTGTAGCCCATTTCCTGCACACGCCTGTGCACGGTGGCTCTGGATGTTTCTACTCCAGACTCAGTCCACTGCTTCCGCAGGTCCCCCAAGGTCTGGAATCGGCCCTTCTCCACAATCTTCCTCAGGGTCCGGTCACCTCTTCTCGTTGTGCAGCGTTTTCTGACACACTTTTTCCTTCCCACAGACTTCCCACTGAGGTGCCTTGATACAGCACTCTGGGAACAGCCTATTCGTTCAGAAATGTCTTTCTGTGTCTTACCCTCTTGCTTGAGGGTGTCAATAGTGGCCTTCTGGACAGCAGTCAGGTCTGCAGTCTTACCCATGATTGGGGTTTTGAGTGATGAACCAGGCTGGGAGTTTTAAAGGCCTCAGGAATCTTTTGCAGGTGTTTAGAGTTAACTCGTAGATTCAGATGATTAGGTTCATAGCTCGTTTAGAGACCCTTTTAATGATATGCTAATTTTGTGAGATAGGAATTTTGGGTTTTCATGAGCTGTATGCCAAAATCATCCGTATTAAGACAATAAAAGACCTGAAATATTTCAGTTAGTGTGCAATGTATCTAAAATATATGAATGTTAAATTTTAATCATGACATTATGGAAAATAATGAACTTTATCACAATATGCTAATATTTTGAGAAGGACCTGTACATATTCTTTTTATCCCAGTAGAACATTTATGGTTCCTCGGTGACAGTCAGATGTGTCTGTAACCTAAATTTGTTCTGCTGATTGGAATTCAAGAGAAAATATTTGTTTACTGCATAGTGCAGGGCTGCATGGTGGTGCAGTTGGTAGCACTGTTGCCTTGCAGCAAGAAGGTCCTAGGTTCAATTCCCAGCCTGGGGTCTTTCTGCATGTTCTCCCTGTGCATGCATGGGTTCTCACCAGGTACTCCAGCTTCCTCCCACAGTCCAAAGACATGCCTGTTAGGTTAATTGGTCTCTCTAAATTGCCCTTAGGTGTATGAATGAGTGTGTGCGTGGTTGTTTGTGTGTTGCCCTGCGATGGACTGGCAACCTGTCCAGGGTGTACCCCGCCTCTCACCCATACACTGCTGGAGATAGGCACCAGCTCCCCCGTGACCCACTATGGAACAAGTGGTAGAAAATGACTGACTGACTATTTGTTTACTTCAAGGAGGCATGTTGTTCGGTCTCTTTCATATAAACATCAAATGAAAATAATAAAAATTACAGTACCAAGGCACTTTTATAGCTGTCTTTGGAGCTTTGGTCTGTAAAGACTGTGTGTTGCAAATCCATTAAAAAAACACAATTTACTTCCCAAAAACCTAAAATTGTCCTCATTTGCTTCTCAGTAATGAATATTTAGCCTTTCATGTCTAATCTTGTTACAATGGCTCAGCTAGCTGGAGTGATTCCAAATTCACTTGTCGAAATTGTTCTGTCACATATCAACTTAATCAATGGCTTATATTGTGAGTCCATGACTTTCATTTTCTTTCAGGATTTGTTTGGATTTGATGTTTAAACAGCTACTTTTTATGGCCAAACTGAAACAATAAAAGCAATTTATTTTAAAATCGCATTTTCTGAATGTAAATGTCTTCCTGTAACTGGCAGAAACTAGACATAGCGTTGGTAGAATGGTTGGGACAGGTCACATACATGCTGCAATGAAGGAAGCCAGCAAAAAACATTCAGAACCAAATGAACCTAGAGCAAAGCTTGAAATGATGAAACCCCAAACAGGGAGAAAAATGGAGTCTTACTGAGAACAAAGGAAATCAGAGGGATGTTGATGGCAGCCAGCTAAGAAAGGCAGGTGAAGTAAGATGCAAACTCAAATCTGATTGTACAGAAAGCAGGAAGGAGAGGAAATAACAAAAACTAAAGGGCCAGAGTCAGGAAATTAAAACAAAGATATGATGCACAATACGAAACAAAAGCAATAAAACAAACTAGTCAGAATTTAACTAAATACATAAAAACAATTTAAAGGCTTTTGTTTTTGTCTGCATCAGTTTAGCCCAACAATCGGTCCATACAGACTTAAGTATCCACCACTAACATCAGGTAACCCCCTTCTATCAGTAGAGTTACCTGAAAGGACTAAATTATGTAGAACTTTTCTAGCCAAACCAGCCACTCAAAATCCTCTAACATTACAAGATCCCATACTTTACACTTTTAAATGATATATGAGGGAAGGCACCAGGGGCGCATGATATTCACTCTGAGAAGCTGAGGCCTCTGGATTTATGAGGTTTCTTGTGGTTCACTCACCTCTTTAACATCACACAGAAGACTGTGACAGTCCTGTGTAAAAGGCAGAGCAGTTTAGTGATCATAATTTTCAGGAAAGGGGACCAGAAAGTATGTTCCAAAGAAAGAGGATCAAATTTCTCTCCTTGTGAAAGCTTACTCCAGGGTGTTGGAAAGGATGCTCCAATTGATTGTCAAACCCCTGAATAAGGAGAAGCAGTGTGACCTTCAGACTGTGTATGAAACAGTAGACCAGTGGACCAGACCATTACCATCAAAGACCCAGTGAGGGGTCAGGGAAGTTTGGTTATCTGGTCTACATGTGTTTTGGTGGATCTTGAAAAAGCTTACAAGGGAAGTATGTCTATAACTCAATTGGAAGACAAGATGTTTTGCTCTCCAGTGATGCTAAGATGCTCCAGGAGCAGAGCTGGGCCCTTGTCTGCTGAAATGCAGGTGCTGCTCCAGTGTGCTGTGGAGAAGAAAGAGCTGAGCCAAAAAGTGAAGTTCTGATTCACTGGTCTGTGTGTCTACTTACGTCAACCTATGGTTGTGAGGTATGGATCATCACCAAAAGAACGAGATCCTGGATATAAACAGCTGAAATGAGCTTTGTAGGGTTCCTGGACTCAGCTTTAGAGATATTGTGGGGAGCTAGAAGCAGAGCTGCTGCTCCTCCAGATGAAAAGCAGTCAGTAAGGAGAGCCCAGGACAGATGTAGAGCTCATTAGATGGACTAAATTACAGGTTAAAATGATCACTGTTTGTGTGCTTGCATCTAATTCAATGAACTCTTAGAGCTCAGTTTGCATTTACTTCTCTCATATTACAAATTTTAAGTTACATAATTAAACAGATCAACAATGTTTCAACCAAAAAAACTCCATAGAGATGTGACTAAAGGGATTGAAAATGGGCCCTTGTCAATTCAACCTTGACCTTCTCTTTTGCAAAAATACTGTGTATATGCCAATCTACAAAATGAAGCTTTTATTTTGATTTCCCTTGTGATATATTTATATATAGGGCTGCACCGTGGTGCAGTTGGTAGCACTGTTGCCTTGCAGCAAGAAGGTCCTGTGTTCAACTCCCGGCCAGGGGTCTTTCTTCTTCTTCATGGAGTTTGCATGTTCTCCCCATTCATGTGTGGGTTCTCTCCAGGTACTCTGGCTTCCTCTCACAGTCCAAAAACCTGGCTGTTGGTTTCTCTAATTTAGGTGTGAATGGGTGTGTGTCTGTGTTGCCCTATGAAGGACTGGCGACCTGTCCAGGGTGTGCCCCGCCTCACGCCCATAGACTGCCTGAGATAGACACCAGATTCCCTGCGACCCACTATGGAAGCAGCGGTAGAAAATGACTGAATGACTATATATACTGTATATAAATATACAGCAAAATGGAATAAGTCAAAATCTTGGTTTGGGTGCACAAATCTGTCAAGTAAAGCTGGTTCTGAATGTATCCGTAATGTTAACATCCCTTCTGATGTTTCTGGGATTTTGATCCCACGTTTAAATAGACATTGTGAAGCTGATCTGCTTGGATCGTCATTTAGCCAGGACCAGTGTTCCAAGTCTAAACATGGCCGCTGAGATATTTTTAAACCAAAATATTGACAAATAGCGAGGTTGGAACCTTTCCTAGTTTTAGAGTCATATCTGACAGTGTTTGGCACAAAAGGGTAGCCTCGAACCCTAGAACCCAACTAAAACTTTGTTGGATTCTCCTTTAATATGTAGTTGTGACATCCTCTCCTGTCTTTATGTGCTGATTGTGGAGCTCCTTACTATGCTGTTTCCTCTGTGTTGTTTGAACGTTTCTGTATTTATTTGCTCCTTGTTCATAGTTTTGAGAGTGACACAAGCTTTACACTTATTTATATTTATAAATTAAAAGTGGGTTTATTTATAAGAGGAATCCTGTTAAATGTGATTTTCTTCTGTGTTAAAATGTCCTACTTTTATATTTTAGAAACTGGATTTATGAATTGTTAAATATAAATCGGCTAATAAATTTAGCAGTCAGTTTTTTTTTGACACACATTTGCAGTAAGTATAGAAATAGGGTAATTCTAGGTCATTTAATACCAATACTGTTTACAAATGAAATGTTTCTCTACATAGTGTTGAAGTTCAACTGGTGCCCCCTCTACACACTTACAAACCAAAAAGCATCCCTAATTAAAAAGAGACAAGCTTGAGTATTTCTACAACTGCCGAAACCATTACAGGACATAACCTTAGTCTTTCTGACCCTATTGCAGAGCACATAGAGGTCACATGGATGCAGAGACATGTTGACCTTTGTGGAGGTTCCAGCCAATGTGAGGCTGCTTTCAACCAGCAGAGAGCTCAGGATACCCTTCTCAGAAGCAGTCAAGTACTGCATTCTGGGAATCTCCATCCTTCTGCTCCTCGTGGCAGTGGGAATCTTGATCTGGCAGATCTTCAGATGCTTCTTTCAGACACACACTTCATACTCCCATCAGGACACAGGTCAGAGGAGTTCACTCTGTCTCACAGAGCTGCATATTTTGAGGACTGGTGTCCAGTCAACAAATAGATTTATAGATTTAAGGGTGCTTATGCTTTTTGTTCCAGTGAACAGTGATCTGTTATATTCAGAGGAAAAACCATCGACTGCAGAAAGCTACTCAGTTCCTACAAGCACTAAGGTAATTTAAAACTGAGAATATAAAGACTCTCAACACAAACAAATTTTGCTTTTAGGAAGAGATAACAAATGAATTGTTGGATGAAGAGGGTAAAAAAACAACCTGTTGCCTTTCAGTCAAAACTCAGGGCACAGAACTTTATTTTTGACCAATTGTTGAAGAAAACGGAGTGAAAATGCATCCATCTGTCCATCCATCCATCCATCCATCCATCCATCCATCCATCCATCCATCCATCCATCCATCCATCTGCCCGTCCGTCCATCCATCCATCCATCTGCCCGTCCGTCCGTCCATCCATCCATCCATCCATCCATCCATCCATCTGTCCATCCATCCATCCATCCATCCATCCATCCATCCATCCATCTGTCCATCCATCCATTTGTCCGTCCGTCCGTCCGTCCGTCCGTCCATCCATCCATCCATCCATCCATTCATCCATCCATCCATCCATCTGCCCGTCCGTCCATCCATCCATCCATTCATCCATCCATCCATCCATCCATCCATCCATCCATCCATTTGTCCGTCCGTCCATCTGCCCGTCCGTCCATCCATCCATCTGAACCCTGAACAAGTTGCCAGTCGATCACAGGGCAATGAAAATTCATCTATATAAAAATGTTTTTTAACCTAATTTAAAAGTGAGAAAAACTCACTTAATGTGACTTAAACATAACATGTTGCTTCTATAAGTTATGTAAACAAAACCCAAAGAATGAATAAATAAATTAACATGGTTCATATTTATGTGAATTAGAAATAACAAATATTTTTGGGGCATAACACAATTTAAGGACTTTGACCTGAAAATACATTTATATTCAATAAATTAGAATGCCACTGGAAAGTTGATTTATTTCAGTAAGTAAAACGCATTAAATAGATTAATTCATACAGACTGATGTTTTCAAGCCTTTATTTCTGTTAATTATGATGATTTTTCGCCTACAGTCACTGAGAATCCAACATTTAAGATTAGAATATTACATCAGATCAATAAAAAGACATTTTTAGTTAAAAAATATGGGTTTAATGAAAAATATGTTTAATACCTGCTTAAAGGTTGTTTTCTAAACTTTCTAAACTGTTATTCAGACAAACGAGCATCAAATTTCTCAAATATGACTGTACTGATGGATTCAGAAGGTGATCTGGAAATCAAACAGTAATTTAGACCTAAAGTTATTATAAATACCAGGACATTAGCTTTATGTCAAGAAAAATATATCTTAGGACATATTTTAGGTCATGTTTCTGTTTGTCATGTCCAGTGGCGATACAAGCACACCAAACAAAAAGTTGTTTTAAGGTGGTGTGAAATGTGTCGTCAGCAGTGTTATTATATCTGCAGGAGAAGTGGGCAACATAAAGCACATGATGGGTGTGGTGTTTGTGTTATGCTCTCTTACATGACAAATGTGTTTGACTTGGCTCATCCAGTTATTTGGACAGTCTGCTGATAACTTAACAACTCAAGACTAATGCTGCAGTAAAGTTCTGCTTAAATTTAAAAACAGGAGGTTACATCTGTAGCCTTATCCCAAAACCTAAACATTTAGAGTTATATAAAATGTTGACATTTAAATGACATGATTTCTGGAAGGTGTATTTATTCCAAACATTAGGTAAATTATAGTGCCTTGCAAAAGTATTACCTCATTATTGCATTTTGCATTTATATTCTGCCCCTGCAACCTGACCCCTTACACAACTTTCTAGACCCAGCTTTCACTCCAGTTGCAGATCCAAGGCTTTTAGGGTTTGTTGGTACAATGTTTATGCATCTAGACACCCAAATTATTGCCCAGTTCTTCTTTTCAAAATAGCTCAACCTCAGTGATTGAATGAAGGGCACCTGTGAATATTAGTTTTCAAGACTACCAGAAATTCTCAATTGGACTTATGTCTGGGTTTTGGTCATTCTAATAAATGAGTAACACATTTATACCAGTTTGTAGTTGTAATGTGAGGAAAATATAAAGGAGTTGTTTTGCAAGGCAGTGTAATTAGATATCAGTTTACGTTAGGCAAATTTGGTAGGTTTGAGAAATAAACCAAAAGCTGTTTTAAGCCAAACTCATGTCTGTAGGTGGAGGATGTGAGTTCTGAAGCTCGCAGACTGAGTCGCTGTTTGTCCCAAGCATCATTTCCGGCAGAATCCAGCCACGCAGAGGGCGACATGCGAGAGCACAAAACCATTAAGAAGGTAACAGAGACTGAAAAATACTAATTTTATTTCTTTTCCTTCCCTCGTTGCTATGAAAGACATTTCTTTTTAAGGAGAGGCAGAGTTTGCACATTGTCTCAATTTAATTTATTGGATGGTATTTTTTTAGTTCTATAAATAAAGTTGTATAAATAAAAACTCAAACAAACAGGACATATTACATGATTAAATTGTGTTTCATAATTTATTGAGCTAAAATAGGCGAAAATAAAGAAATGGTGTGTAAAAAAAAACAGAGTCCAACAATTAAAAGACTAAATCAATTAAAAATTAATTGATCATCAGGAGTGTGAGCGGAATGAAAAACAAATGTGTATTCAGTTTACAGCTCTGGAGATCTCAGGCGTTTCTTAACATAATTGCAAGGAGGAGATGTATTTACATGATGATAGGTTATAGAAAAAAATCACATTACTTAATTTCACCAGAAACCTCCTTCATCAGGTTCATGGCTCGCTGCGTTTCTCCGTCTACTACGATCAGCTGCAGGCATGTCTGGTGGTCACCGTGTTGCAGGTGGAGGGGCTGGTGGACAGCAGCCAGATCTCAGGCCTGAAGCCGTTTGTGAAGATACGCCTCATGTTGGCTGGACCAAAAGGAACAGAAGTGGAAGGATTAAAAGAACAGGAGGTAATGCTGTGAATGTGTGTCTGCTGATTGGAGGAATGTTGGTTCTGTTCCCAAACCCCAACATCAAGACAGACTGGACTAAGAATACTATACAAAGGTGCATGGGTTAATCTGGTTAATAATTTCAGTACCTTTGAGTGGTTAACATGACAACTGAAACTCAAACCATTGCAAAAAAATCAAAGTTTTAGGCAGTTTAAATGTGTCTTGTGGTCTAAGGTGGCTTGTGAGTTGAAGATGTGCTGACCCGTAATTCATAGCACTTTTATACAGAAACATGTGGTAAAGATATGCTGACAGGTTGCTGGTTTCTGCGCCGATCCTGTTAGGGTCAAACGACACCACCTGTGCTGTGGACAGTGATGCAGGAGTGGCGCACCCGCGTTGTGAAAGGCAGCTGTAGCCCTTTATATGGAGACCAGTTTAGCTGCATTCTGCAAGAGGACAAGGACCTGCTTCATCGCATCACCCTTAGGATGGAGGTGCTGCACCACACAAACACGTCTAACATCTTATTGACAATTTTAACAAACAGAGTTCAAAAATTGACAGCTACAGATTATATCTAAACTAATGGATTGGAAATTAATTTAAAATGTTTTTTTTTGTTTGTTTTTTATGTGTCTGTATCAGGTGAGGGATTTTGATAGGTTCTCCAGAAACACAGTGCTAGGAGAGATCAGGGTTCCTCTGGGTCAGCTAAACATCACCTACCCTCTGGAGCTACAAAAAGATCTGCAGACACCCCAGAAGGTAATGTTAAACTAGGCACACAAACACAGAAAGCTAGACAAGTGAAATATAAAATGTCACTTCCTTCTGACCCTGGAAGTTATTTTTTCTAAACATGGAAACTATTTTAACAGCCTTGATTTAAGGAGAATGCAAACAGTTTTAAATTCCTCCTGGATTAATAAAAAAAGTTACAGGCTGTCATCTTGCACAGCACAATCTGGAGCTACAGTTTAGTCCTACATTTGGCTGCAGAATTGTTTGGTAAACAGAAGAAACCGTTGTCCACTCAGTGTAGTGATTTCAAGATGTCCATGTCCTGTGGCTGCGAAACAAGTCAAAATCATGATCCCTCCTCTGTCGTGCTTGACAGTTGGTATGTGGTGCTAGAAGGCTTGAGGTTCATTCAGATGCAACTTTGCAAATGGAAGTTGTGCTGACATATTATTTTTTAAAGAGAAGAAGCTTTCTCCTTTCAGGCAAACCATGTCATGATCTTTAACTTGTAACTTGCTAACTGAGGCCCAATAAGTCTGAGGTGGAGCTCTTATTTTCAAATTACTCAGAACATTGCATGGAATAACGTCGCTGGGTCGTTCAATCCTAAAAAGAGTGTCAACTATCTTAATTTTTTGAGAATAAAATAAAATAATTTTGAATTCAACATGGGAAGTCAGGGTATTCTCACCAAGTCTACCTCCAATATTTAATATGAGTGCTGTTTTTAAAATGGACCGCCAGTCTCTTACTCTCTGTGCAGGATCTCGTTGGAGAAGTACTGCTGTCATTAAAGTATCTTCCAACTTCTCAGAGGCTCGAGATCGCCCTGTTGAAGGTCAGAACCGCCCTCACTGAGACATCCTCTGCTGCAGGTGATTCCCAAACTTAAATCCAAACACATAAAGATTTCACTCATCTTCATACTGACTCACTATATGTGTATGTGTCCTACAGTCCTGTATGCCAGGATCAGCATTCAATGCAATCAGAGCAAGCTGAGGTACCAGAAGACCTCTGCTGTCCCCCGCTGCCCTGTGACTGTCTTCAATGAGGTCCTCATGTTCTCCCTGCCAGACTTTCCTCTGGAGCAGTCTAAAATCTTAGTCTCAGTGTATGAGACGCAGTCAACAGGGAGATCGACCAAATGTCTGCTTGGACAGCTTAGTGTAGGGAAGGACAGAAGCTCAGAAGATGAGCATTGGACCTTGATGGTGCGCTCCATCCGGCAGCCTGTAGCAATGTGGCATGGCCTGCTGCTTTAAGCTGCAGTTCAGAAACATCTACAGATGAACTTTACTGGTGTTGGACTCAGATAACATTCAGCTTCCAGCTGAGGCACTCGTGCAGCAGGCACCTGCTCATCTAATCAGTGGGAATACTTTTCCATCTCCATAACTACACATATATTTAGATTTATTGTAATGAAAACACTCTATATCATTTTTCCTGGGTGATCTCATTCACTGTCTCAACTTATTTTTTATCTGACAATCTTCTTATTATTGAAATTTCTGAGGAATATTTAATCACTTTACACATTTAACAACTTAGCATTAAATGTTTTTTTTTATTTTCTCTAAAATTGCATGTATTGTTTGTTTCATGAATTCATGTATTAGATGCTTGTTAAATACCACTACCTATCTAACCACTGAAAAAATGTGTTTATTTGTTGATATGTTAATATACTTTACTGATTACACTGCTTTGACAAATAAAACTTTGCATCACATCTAGTAAATTCATTTCTAAATACAGTACATCAAATATTCAGTTTTGAAATATCTTGTATATAAACTATTAGTATTAGCAAAATGATTTATCTGTAAACAGCTAGAAATAAATGTTATGCAAACAATAAAACTGCTGCATTGTTTAAAATTTAAAATGTCATTTTCTTCCTTTTCAAGCTGTTCTGCATTGTAATAATCCAAAAAAGGTTTTTAGCATTTTATGTAAATGTGTAAAATTACCTCCAATAACAAAATGTCATATTAGGTTAGGTCTTGTGGCCGTTATTATTTAGTTTGTTTTGTTTAATCTGTACAGGTAAATAAAAAACTCAAATTCATATATGAAAAAATGCTGTAGTAATAAGTGTCAGTGTGTACGATTGTGTCCAGTACTATTAGTTAGTTACACAGTTAGTTGCACATTTGCAGAGGTGGGTAGTAACTAGTTACATTTACTTTTTACAAAAAATGTACTTCTAGGAGTAATTATACTACACCATACTTTTTACTTTTACTTGAGTTCAGTTCCTGGCTACTCTACCCACCTCTGATTCACTGAATTCACTTTTTGTTTGGAAACAAGCTTCAGGATTTTAATTCTATTTTCTATCTGCTGAGCCTGCCATACAGTAAACAGAATATATTATCACTGGAAGTACTTTGTGCTGTTCTAATATATAAATGTATACATTACACATAAGTATCGGTTTGAGAAGCTTTATCTTGTGAAAAATTGTGATTTAGAAATGTGTGTTTTTTCTGGCTGCATTTGTTATCCATCCATCCCCAGTCTTTACCTGCGTATCCTTACAGGGTCCTGGGTCTGGTGCTTTTCTTCAGTAGTCATTAGCTGAGATTGGTGCTTCCTGGACAGGGTGCTAGTCCGTCAGAGGTGTTTTTTCATTTTTTATTTTATTCTTTAAAAAAGCAGAATTTACATTTACATATTTTTGTCTGTGCCCTTATATAATTTTCACAAATTTAAAAAGATGTCATGATCTAACAGTTACTCAGTACTTGAGTAGCCTTTTTACCAAATATGATTTTACTCTTACTTGAATAATTTTTGGGATGATCACTTTTAATTACTGTCAGGGTTTGTGGTTGGTTTGGACCAAAGCGCAGACAAACATTTGGAAGCAGCATTGTGCGATGCAATCTTCTTCCTTTAATAATAACAAAGCAACGGACTTACATTAACAGACAAAACATAGACCAGGAACCAGGGGACATCAGGGAGGTTACAGGAGGAACCAGCGAGTGACAGTGAGAACCAGTAAGCTTATAAACAGAGGGAAGTGCCGTGTAGACCAATGAGAAAGGGAGGCGGGTAATCAGATGAATAATGAACAGGTGTGAGGACAAGCTACAGGGAACTGAGGGGGAATATATCTGATAGAAACTAATTAGTAGGGGAAACAAGACTAAATAACAGAACTCAGGATAACAGATCTACTATAACCAAACTTGATGATGTAAACTCGTCCTACATATCACTATTATAGCCTACATAACGATAACTATAATAATCTGGAGAGTAACAACTAACCAGACTAATCTGACCACATGAGGAAAAACCTAACTGGGAAAAGTAAACAAACACAGAACACTAAGTGACAGACTGCAACTAATGAGACCAGACAGAGAACATAAACACAAGGGACTAACCAAAAGAAAACTATACTAAATAACAAACATGGGGAACAAACTAGATCTAAAGAGAAACACATGAACATCAGAATCTAGACAGTTATAACTTAACAGAAGTAAACTACTAATCAGAAGGAACAGAAAAACACAAAACTAACAAAAAACCCAAAATGGCAGATCCTGACAATTACAACAACTTTGTGTTTGATTATCACATAAATTCCCAGTAAAAATACTGATGTTTGTGTTTGTAACTTGATTACATCTAAATGGCCTGCACTTATATAGCACTTTATCAAGACCGAGGACTCCGAAGTGTTTTACACTACAACCAGTCACCCAGCCATTCATTCACACACTGACAGTAGTATGGGACAGACTAACAGACGTGAGCCTGCCATACAATCTGCACACAATCAATATTAATATGAACACAATCAAATAAGGTGGATAACCATTCAGAGCAAACAGAGAAAACATTTGATATTCCAAACATTAAAAACAATGGTTTAATGCATCTGAAAAATATATGGTGGAGTTTAAGATAATTTATTTAATTTGATGATGTAAACTCGTCCTACATATCACTATTATAGCCTACATAACGATAAGTTATTAAAATTGATTCTAAAAGTTACTGGGGAGTTTTACACAGCAGAAATACCAGGCTTCTTTATTTATTTATGCTTTACTGCTTGTATGTTGCCTGGAAGAAGCTCACCCACTGATTTAAATCTTATGTAACCAACCCAGCGCTATAATAGTCACGGCACAGACTGGGTTCTTATCCCGGACCACCCAGCTAGATCGGAACTAACGACGCACAGTGGTTATCCGCTCCAGACCTGCTACGTCCCTCTATATTATATGTCCTTACAACGCACAGATAGATGGATAGATAAAGCAACAATCCGCCCCTGTTGGGCCAAGTAAAAAACGAAACCAAAAATGATGCATTTATTCTTTGC
The DNA here is from genome assembly GCF_021462225.1 of Girardinichthys multiradiatus. Lineage (NCBI taxonomy): Eukaryota > Metazoa > Chordata > Actinopteri > Cyprinodontiformes > Goodeidae > Girardinichthys > Girardinichthys multiradiatus. The sequence continues at coordinate 47,258,436 of NC_061795.1, read as the reverse complement.
TTGGTTTCGTTTTCAAGAAACACAGAGTGTGGCTGTAGTGAAGCGCGGTGTGCGATACCAGCCAGTGGTAAGTCATTTACTCCTACTTCTCGGGTTTATTCCCAACAAGCAAAAAGGGATAAAGCAGCTGCAGTCTGAGGCCGTCCTGTCTAAGGCTGTGCAGTTTGAGCCGGAGCAGTTTTAATGGGCTGCTTAGAATGACGCAGGACTGTGGTGCGCGTTACCTCAGACGACCTCGGCTGGAAAATATTTCAGGACACAGACGAGCCTCACTGCATGGGACCCAAGAGAGACCAAGCTGGCTGAATGAAACACTCCCTGGTTTATATGTCTACAGGGACAAACATAAGTAGGGCTAGCGTTGGGGTTACCACCAGATATTAGGACGTTTTGTTTAAGCTAGAAAGATTAATACGGATGACGCACCGCGCCCTCTAACTTACTTAGCTCAAACCTTCACTGAATTACCAAGCCGAGTTTTATTCTAAATCTGTGATAACAAACACAATCAAAAAACAAAACGAAAAAACACTACCAAAGACTTCCAAACTAAACTAAAGTTCCATTTTATTGTTTCATGCAAAGATACGGGATCACGTGGTCTGGGTTCGGCTTTTTCATTTGAGGTTGCCATCATCATATGCAACAAACAAGCGCTTCTCCAAATTTAGTTGTTTTTAGAAGAGTTATTTCTCAAAGAGAGAAAAGTTTCTGCATCATTTAAACTCTGCAAATACAGTAAATTCCTTCAGGTTATGGCAGAGAATTATAAATACAGTAAAAACCAACTAAAAGAAATCATCTTATTTAATTTACTCATTTAGAAACCGTAATATAGCTCACCAATGTTTATCTGCGTTGTTTTTTTTGGTACCTTGACAATGTAATGTGCAACATCTCATTAGATATTAAACTTTTTTCTACTAGATCCATTTAAACTTACAGCAGCTGTGTCCAACCTAATTCTGAAAGGAAAAAGCTGCGATTTCACATGTGCATCAGAATAATGTTTTATCGTTAAGTCTTTCATTCATTTATTGTAACTGTGAATGAATTTTAAGGAGCAATCTGCCATGAAGGATCAGTAATTATGAACTGTAGGAGTAGGAATGGGCCGGTTATCGCTATCAGAGTATTATGAAATTTCAGAAGGCTAAAATTCTCCCTCTTATAGTTTATCTGGTCCTTTTAATGAGAGTCTAGGAAAAGTGTTGAAATAACCTGAGTTTTCTTTGGCTGTGTTGAGCATACATAGCGGTGCGGTGTGCTGCTGGTGAGCTGGCTAAAAGATACCTGTAATAGTTTTTCCTTACTTTTGAATGGAGAAATTATTTATTTTCAAAAATTTTGTTTTTAATAACTGTTTTTCTTTTTTTAATTAGGGTAATAGCAAATTGATGTTTAATAAATGTTTTATAACTGTAATTAAATACACCATCATTTTAATATTAGTGGAAATAATTTTTACTCATTGATTAATGCAGTTAGATCATGTTGTAAACTTTGTTTTAAATTTTTTATACCGAGACACCATATTTTTATGGTTTGTCTTCATCCTGTGAAAGTCTCTAGCCCATGTGTGAAAGAGCAGTAGATGTTTCACAGCTCCACAGGGGTAAAACTATTTGAAAACTGTGACACAATGGTTACAGAGTTTACTATTTTGGTACCAGTGACCTTTATTGGACAGTAATTCGACAGCAAAGAGGCTGGAGAGCAAAGGGAGAAGATGAGATAAGATAATATACTTTAGTGTGCATTAAGTGTACATAAAATGGAAATTTCTCTTCGACATCTAGCAAGAAAGGACATTACGACTGAGTCCTAAAATGCACAAAGCACATAACCAAAATGTATAAGTTTAGATTATTTGCAAGTGGAAATCTCTGAACAAATGTAAATACATACACACACAAAGCCATTGTATCTTAGAAAGCAACATTTAAAAAGCAATGCTCCTCATTAAGTTTGGTCAAAGTGAAACATTTCAGTATTTCCTATGACGGCCAGAAATATCAGAATACTAGTTCAGTTTTACATTACATTGACTGCACTGTTTTCTTTTCTGTTAACTTTAAAGTGATCCCACACTTTTGATACTTTTCTCTGTGCTTCTTTTGGTCCACGTCATCTCCCACCGTAGCTGATAACCGCACTTGGCATCCATGTATCAGCATGTAGGCATGTGTTGTGCAACACAAATACCAACCCAGCCAGAATGCAGTGTGCCGAATGGTAAAACAAAATTTAATGAAGCCTCGAGGCGATAAGTTGCCTTGAGGAGTTTAAGTAATCGCGTTACTCAATTTTTTTGAGGAATTGTTTAAGTCCGAGTCCAGCTTATATTGGACAGTACCTAAACTAGAATCAGAATCAGAAAGGCTTTATTGCCGGGAGCAGCATATAAATGCTTGAGCTAGCAGCTTACATTAGGATAATGTGGTTAGCATTACTAATAAACATCAGCATGTTGCAGTATGATGAAACTCTAAGGACTCTGCCACCATTTCCTAATCCGGTGTGATCTGTGACAGATAGAAGTGACCTCTTCCAAAGGATAAAACAGAACAATTTTGCCCTCAAACGTTCAGCTTCCTGTTTAACATCTAATTCTCCTTTGTGAGAGGCAGAATAAAAGAGCTGACATTGCTCCATAGAAAGCACAGTTTCCTTTTTGAAAGTATATAACATCTTTTGAGCTTTCGACCCTCAAACAGTTATTTAGAGTGTTCTTCACACATTAATAGCTTCCAAACAGAAGAGTGTTGCTGTTGTAGCACTTATGTATGGTGTGTTCACTGATTGGAAAACAAATGGATCTTTAGTTTCTGAAACAAGCCAATATTATTCATAGTATAATTAATGTAATTTTTGTGTGCATCAGCTGATGGAGTCTGATCATGGATGAGGAGCTTGACCCTGACGATGGAAATGTGAACTCCATCTTGACTCAGGAATACTCAGAGCTGCTCCGCATCCTTTGCTGTCAGTCGGACTCAGTCATAACGCAGCTTGGCCAAACAATGCCAAATGATGCCATGTGGTTTAACAGACAAGCAACCGCTGGCTCTGCTGCAGCATCAGATTACATTAAAGCCATGCTGGAGTACTTCAGACACACCAACACTGCAGAATGCAGCGACTTCCTTCAGAGTGTCTGTCTTCTGTGCGAAGGCATTCCCATGCATCTTGAGTCGAAGATTGTGTCTGTGGCCGGAAATGCATGCAGTGAGTATGAAATAGTGGTATGCCATAATAATTTTTGGATAAACATTTTTGTCACATCGCAGCAGCTACCCCCCTTGATTTTCTTTAAAGACCCAACAGTGAGAGAGGCTGTCCTTTTCTGATTTCAGAATTAGTGTTTAGTTTGACTATTAGTTGGCTGAATGAATAACATCTTATTCATTACAGCTCGTTACACTTATCTAAAGTTTTAGCAAAAAAGAAACTGAAACAGTCTGCAAAAGAAACAGCACAGGAAATCCCTCATGGTCAAAGAAAAGCTGTGAAGCTTCGTGCTTCTTTGACACGGAAGCTGATAAGGGTGTGGCAAGACAATCCGGTTCAGTGAAGTGACACTTCTCTGCCAGTCTTTTATTCTGATGATCTTTGACAAACCTATTTCATTTTAATAAAACAAATTGTCCCTCATTGTTTGAGCATGTGTTATCAAAGGGGAAGGGGTTAGATAAATCCCAACTATGTTCTGAAGTGAAGCATTATGGTGGTATTATTGTGCTGAGAGCCATAGAGTCTGACATCAGGTCAACCCTGGTTTTGATTCAAGGAGTTCTGAGGGTATAGCATTAAGTCAGTGATATCCTTGCCTGCATGCCTTACCTTTCCTAAGACAGAACCTAGGACAATCATTCAAGAAGAAAACCAAAACCTTCACAATGTGTGTGGGTGCAAGTATGTACATTTTGGTTCCATATTGAAATGCACAACACTCACCTGGTCTCATGCAAACCTAGAGGTATCCCCATAAAACTCCATCAGTGCCAATGCTGTCAATGTTTTTAACGAAGGATCTTACCTGTCTTCTGGTCCCCTTTGTGGACGTGTCTGCTTTGTGCAAAATGGATCATTTAGATACCCATCACTGGTCTCCACATGGACCAAAGAACATCCAAATTGGACTTTTCTTTTCAGGAGCTGAATTTAGAGCTTAATTGTTTTAGACTATAAATGTATAATCATATTATCTATAAATAATTTTCATTCATTATTGATATATTTATTCTACCCTTTCTGCTTGTTCAGCTGATGTGTTGAAGGTTTTACCGACAGAAACAGGATCTGTGGAAAATGCAGGTCATTGAAGTTTACTTTTCATCAGTTAATTTAAGTTGTGCCAATGATGATCACAACTGTCTTCTTCCAGTTGAAAACTGGTTTAACTGAAAAAAAATCACATACAACAAAAGTCAAATGCTTAAAGGTTTTCAGATTTGCAAAGCAAGAGAAATTTAAACTTGTTCTGTAGTTTTGGTCATACAAAAACCTTGTACAATTTTTTTTCATGGCTTCAATAACTTAAATTTTTCTAATAAATTGAAATTTAAAATTTCAATTCATACATTCTATTATTGAGAAAATAATCCTGAAAACATTTTTAAATTTAACTCTGAGTCAACAATTCTTCGTGGATGTTTTGCCACAGTAACAGTGCTATTTACTAAGTTTTGTTGATTTGAGTTTTAACATTACTGAACCAACACCAAATAAAACCTATAAAAAGTGAAAATGAAAGCAGAGTTTTTTTTTGGACAGAGCTGCACAGAACGTTTAAGGCTTTTGTCTTTTTTCAGCCAGGAAATCCCCCACCTTTCCCTTTAGTCATTTCAAGATGATTTAAAACTTTAGGTGATAGCTAAGGGATATTGCAAATTATCCAGACGCTTACACACCTCTTACTGTTGTTGTAGAATATTAAACTTTTTGTGTTGAAGTGTTTTATATGTATTTGCATGCATTGGGCCTTCTTATCTATTCTTTTGTATAATAGATGCTACTTCCAGTGGGACGGATCAGCAACCTTTAGTGTCGCCTGCAGAGGAGCAGCTCCCCAAACGCCCACGGATTGGTAAAACATGCATGCAAGATCGTAAAATATATGCTACATTCACATTCGATAACCCTAGAATTGGTTTTAACGTAATAGTTTCTAAATACTTTAGGTAAGAACAGAAAAGCAACAAAAAGTAGTGAAGTAACATGTAGTAGTTGTACAAGTATGTCTCGATTGATGAAAATCCACATGTGCAATTCTCACAAGGCATGCTCTTTCTGTGTTAAAATATCTTGATTGAGAGCAAAGTGGAACCGCAGTCAAATTCCTTTTTTGTGTGCACAAACTTAGCGAATAAAGCTGATTCGGATTCTGATTAATGCCAAATGGTTTGAATTCTCAGAACATATTTCACAACATTTACAGTATAGTCCTTGAAAATAGAATAGAAATAAACTTTATTGTCCCTCAGTGAGGAAATCCAGGTGTACCAGCATAAAATGACAGGCACGTCGAAGCCTGCAGATTCACACAAAAAAATGAAACGATTACGTCTCTTATGAAGAATACGATTCAGCTTTATTGGCCAGGTCTGTGCTGCCAATCAGACTTTGGTTTTACATGCTCATTTAAACATAAATATATAAACTAAGCCTAGTACTCGTTGTTTAGTGTTCCCTGTATTCATCAGTGAGACAGATTTCTCAGTGGGCCTCAGATTATATATCTAATACAGATGGATCTTACAGATGGGTCTTAATATATATATATATAAAATGTGGATTAGAAAAATAATTTGAAAACATGGGTGAATCATCACTTCTCTGACATTCCTTTGCTTTTTTCCAAAGCCATCATTGCAACAAGTTGCTCATTTCCTTTTTCGTGCCAAAAATTACATCCAGCTTTCTGCAGCTGGTATTTTTTTCATACAATATAGGGATAATTTCCTCTAAATGCATACATAATGCCTAATATGAATGTACACAGCTACATGTCGAGAGATTGTTAGTCTGATGGAGCGATTTTAGTTGCATGTCTGCCTTTAACACAACTTTAGAAATAAAGGATCCACAAACTTGGATTTGCACACATTTAGCATTGGCATATATCTTTGTGAATCTGCCACCCAATATTATTAATGAACATTAACAGGCTAGTTTGGATTTTTTCAAGTAGGATTTTTATCTGTCAGTATCCTACCTTAGACTTTAGCATGAGCCTTCAGAAAGTGTTGTTTCTGTATTAATCCAAACAAGTTATTTCTGCAACTAATGAAATTACCGCTAATAACTTTCTAAAGAAAACTGCTTAAAACAATGTATACATTCCCTTGAGTTCTGTTCATGGATTAGTTAAAGACAGACTTCTTGCATCCTTATTTCTATTTAACACTAAATTACTGCTTTCAAATCAGATCTTTGGAAAAGATGCGCCAGAATTCAAGCAATCTGTCTCAGCTCCAACTAGGGCATCAAACATATCTTGACTTTGGGTTCACTAACTTTATTTAACACAGACCCCCAAAACTAAATTATCTTACATCTATTCTTTAGTTTTCTAATTACTGAAAACAGAAACTGCAGTCACATGTTTGAGCCACATTGTCCTGCAGTTCATTAAACGAACAGCTTGTTTTTACAGATTACTGGGAGCAGTACAAGAGTGAAGTGGCATGTTTACTGCAGACAAGGTGGAAGCGACTGTCAGAGGGCCTGGTGAAGGACGTGCAGCCGGACAAAATTTGGGTCAGCATAAGAACTGCAAACAGAGTCAAGGACAGACCCGATCAGACACCCAGCTCTACAGAAAGAGGCAGTAGAACACCAGGTCAGGATTGGCTTTCTGTTGTTTTTGTTGTTCCGCAGAAGTACCATAAATGTATGTGAAGCCTAACGATGAAATAAAAGTGAATGTTGTTCATGACTGAGGAACAAAGATATAAAAGTGTGAAAAATCTTTCAAACCTTTTTCACCAAAATTAGAGCCAGATGGTGATTACGGGTGGCCAGAATCCAGGCTGACTTTGGAGAGCTTTCTGCAGGGATGTGCAGGAAAAGTGACAGTTCTTGCTGGCCAAGCTGGATCAGGAAAAACTCTGCTAATGTCCTGTCTTGGGCACCAGTGGGCTGTAGGATTAGTAAGTTTCCTTTTCTTTTTTTAGTCACTGAAAATGACTAATGTGCCTTTAAAATGAGGTTCTTGTTGAGCTGCTGGGAGATGAAGACTGATTAGAAGACATAAGAAAGTTGAATAAAAAATATTTGCAGAAATAAAAATCAGGAATTTTCTTCTTTTTATTTGTGGGTCCTTTGAGAATCCAGCCATGAATCCAATCCCATGCTTTGCAGGGGGAATGAAATAGAAAAAAATACATTACAAAATACTGCCCAACTTGCACCAGTGGGAAGTACCTGACAAAAATTATGTTGCTCAGTGATGTAGCACAGTAATATGCATATAACCACATACAGTGTATCTGTAGTTCAATTGTTAAATGCTGCTGACTTTTGTTTTAGACATAAATGAAATTAAAACAAAAT